>NW_028259138.1:10305625-10611250 GCF_977971745.1 Zootermopsis nevadensis
AGTTTCTCACCACAATCTCCTAACCGTTCACTGTCCCTGTGCCTCGGCTACATTTGTAACACCTATTTTACTTCACACCACTTTAATAATATTAGACCACATGCGCCAAATCCCACGTTGAGTAATATCCTATATTTTTGTATTACACCACTCTCTACTTATGTTCGGCTAATTTCCGGAGGTCCTTTCAACGGTTAGTCTACATTCTTCAGTCAAAGCAAACGAAAACAACTAGCAAATTATTGTTCTTCGCTGTTTTGAAAATATAACATGATGATAAAGGGTTTTTTGTGCACAGGACCCCGCTAAGGAGTCTGTTTTCTTTGATCCGATCTCCGTAGTCTGTTGGAGGACAAACAGCAAGACTTGGTCAGTAACAATTTTTCCGATCAGAGCACCGAGAAGGACCGGCCTTTGCCTGTGCAGTATTTAAAAAACTTTTACTTCTCTCAGGAGGGCGCTGTGAACCGAACTTCGGAACATTGTCGTTCTCCGTGATCGGCTACACCATCTTGTCACACCGAAGTTCGCACAGTCACGCCAACCAATGAATTTTTCAAAGCGAATCCCTCTCGCTCTTTCACACACACACACACAAACACGCACGCACGCACGCACAAGAGGCAGCATGGGCTGGGGGAGAAAGGGTCAAAGAAAGTAGAACCCGCCAATAAGAAATAAGAATGGGGTATAAATAGAAGATGGCTTCCGGTATTACAGGGGCTCAAAGGAGGTTAGAAAGAATGAGGTTTCAGTGATGGCCACGCAATATGCTCCTACGTATATGAAATTTTAACATTACAGGCACTGAACCAAAGTCGTTTGATCTAAGTCAGACAATCTGATTACGTCACAAGACACGCATTTCGGATTAACAGCAATCTCTTGGGAAGAACGCGTTTAGAAGGCTTCGTAGTTGGGGGTACTGAATAGACGTTATGGAAATATACTGTGTCAGTAATGTATTCCGTCACTTATATTAATCATTTAACTCAGAACAAGGCACAGTCGTTTGAACCAGTTGCCATATTATTAAACTTGTGTCACCTGTGAACTTCAGACATGTAATGTAATTTTTGTGCGACTAAAGGTCTGAAAATATGAGATTCTGTGACGTAACTTCGATAGAATTTATGTGGAAGCTGTGGAAATTCATATTCAACTATCGGGATCTGTAGGCCTCTTTGTGAAAATTATGCACTGACAAGTAAAGAAACAGTTATCAGCTTCTCAAGAAGCATTCTCTCCGTAGAGTCACTTTATACTTTCGCTATGATGTAGAAGCATCTAAGGAACTCTTTATTTCTACATATACACTGCTGAGTATTTGTAACTCCTGAGCGGACCCCAAACGTACTCCTGAATGCCACAAGGGAAGTTGTAACTCCTGCGGTATCCCTTTAGGTAAATCTAATTCCAGTCTAGACATTTAAATTATCATGAATTTTATTTGTAGCTCCGTACTGGTGTAACAGCTTCTAACAATAACAGATTGTTTACATATAGAACTAACGGCTGTATATATCTTTCGGTTGATCTCGTACGTGGGATTGGGCACAAAATTTACGTCGTCAGAATGAGCAAAGTAACTTGGCAAGTGTTCGGAAACCAACTGAATTCTCAGTATCGCTAATGAAGTGTCTATATATCTTACAGGCCTAAGCACACATGTCCTGAGCCAGTTGGATCCATTTCGCAACCTAGTGGACCAAAACCACGTGTTTGTAAATAATGTTCGACTTTCCACCTTATTTGATAGATGTTAAAGAAATGTGTTTAAAGTATTGGCTTATTACAAGCCCCAGTGGACTTCTTGTGCATACGGAAAATGTCTTGAACAAGGGAGAGACTATTACCTTATAAAGACGGTCTCTCCCCACCCGCAAGCGCCTACATGGCGTATAGTGGGACAGATTTACTTTTTAGATTTATTTATATATTTATATGAGCCGGGATAGCTCAGTCGGTATAGTGACTAGCTACGGGCTGGACGACCGGGGTTCGATCCCCGACGGGGGCAGAGGATTTTTCCTCTAGCCTCTGAGTCCAGACCGGCTCTGGGGCCCACCCAGCCTCCTCTACAATGGGTACCGGGGGTCCTTTCTCGGGGGTAAAGCCGGCCGGGGCGTGATGCTGACCACTCACCCCCATCTAGTGCCGAGGTCAAGGAAGAGAGGAGCTATACCTCCTCTCACCCTAAACACCTACATGGCGTATAGCGGGACAAACTTTACTTTACTTTTTTATATATTTATATTTATTATTATTAATTGTATGCTTTGGAAATTGAAAAGTAACTGTTTAAACTCTGAAGCCAGAACATATAAAATGAAAGTATACAAGTACTTTGCTTGAATTAGTTAAATTAAACACTAAAATTCTTTATTTGTACAACTCGATAAAACTGACGGATTGCGAACTGGGTAGCAGAGGTTCAGTTCCTGGTATTGCTCTGCAATTGTTATTTTAACCAGCAATGTGTCGTTACTGCGACCAACTCTGACGACGCACGATTTAATTAGCAAATGGTTTAAAATTGAAAGTTTCATCTAAACCTACATGTTCCCTCAAAATGTCTAAAATGAAACAAGAGCAGAAACACAGATGAGATTATTTTAAACAGTGTCAGAAGAGCCGCCTTATGGAAATGGCAGTTGGCTGATGTCAAAGAGGGTCATTTCTAGATTCTAGGCTTCAGAGATGAGGTTTGTTAGACCTCTGACTGGATATAGTTTGAAACTAATATTTTAGAGACAAGCCTACCTATATGTTACAATTTTGAATTGTGTTTTAGTGAAATACCATGAAGATTGTGGCGCACAATACAAAGAATTCCCACCGGTAGACTTAACAAAACAATTTCACCATGGGTCCCATTGCAGAAGAAATATAGGGAAACTAAGAAAAAATCGATTGATCGACCATAAATGAGAAACAACACGCCATTTTACAATGAACCAGAATTTGGTAAACATAGTACAAAGGCAAAGAATATAATAATTGAAAGAAGAAAATTCCTTAAATTCGAAATAACGTATTGGACATGGTTTCGTGACAGTCGCCATGAACAGTATTCTGATGGCTAAATTAACGTGGATTGAATTTCTGAAGTTCATTAATGAAGATTGGACTGTTTCGGTAAATTGCTTTCATTTTATATTTTAAATGAGTATAAGCCAGTTTAAAATATGGGATTAAGGGAATAATGAAACCCAATTTAAAACCTTTCCCCATTCATTGCTTTTATGTTTATTATTAAATGACATAGGCCTCTCCACTTTGAATGATGGTGTTAAAATTTTTAAAAGAGTCATATAATTAATTTAAAGCGAAGCAGATCCATTTTAAGTTTTATTATCCACTTTGCTGCCGAATTCTGGAGCAGCCTAGACCTATAGTAATTGCAAATTAACTGGCACTACGACTGAATTTATGCAGTTATAAAACGTTCAGTAGAATTGAGCTTGTAGTGCTGTATAGGATTGTATCAATCACTCTTCGATCGTGTTGTTGCTGTTAGGGAGGTCCAGAACTTCCGCGGAAACCTCTGAGTCAGAGAACAGAATTGGGATGCTGAAAGCCAGAGACCGCAGTCGGTCAAGGGTTTCTCTATCAGCCAACTGAGTGAGTTTGCTTAAACTCTGAAGATTAAAACACAACGACACACTTTCCCAAGCTTTCAAATCGGTGTAAAACATGATTTATCACTCTAGTAGGAGATCCTGCTTAGATCACACAGTGAGGAGTTTCAGGATGTGTAGACTATTCGTCTCCTAATATTGTTAAGATGGTTACATTAAGAAAATATTAATTGGAAGAGTGAAACTTGCTGGTTTATAGTCAACAGAGGCCATTTTGAAAGTCGGCGCCTAGATAGGAAAGTTGTAATAAAATTTACCTCAAACGTCAGGGATGTGATGTTGTTGACTGAATCCAAATGGCTGAGCATAAAGTGTTTTTGAAGGCTTTTGTTAAAACGCTGATGGATCGTCGACCTCTACGAAGGCAGAGAATTGCTTGGTCGCCTGAGCAGCCACAAACGTTTCCATGGATGATCCTTAGCTATGGAATAGGTAATACACGTACGGAATAGGGGAGGTTCTAGAAGATAACCGCCACTGAAATAAACGTCTGGAGTGCTGAATTGCGACGGGAGGCGGCAAATACTGTTTATCACTGCGTGCATCAACTTCATCGACAAGAACAACCACACAAAATTGGTTGTTATTATGTTTTATAGGGTTACTGAACTAGATCGCCTTCTTTTCTTGTATCCCGTGAGGATTTCGTCGAGAACGACCTGATTTCTCCCGCCGTATGAAAGATACTCAGAATGTATGTAGGATTTGAGGTTTTCACATCGGTGAGTGTGAAGATTTCTGTCTTTTGGGTTGTTGCACTGTTGATGTTTACCAACGTTTTAGAGGTCATACTGCCTCCGTCATCAGGGCGATTACCTCTGAAACTTTGGTAAACATCGACAGCGCAACAACCCAGAAGACAGAAATCTTCATACTAATCGCCCTGATGACGGAGGCAGTATGACCTCTGAAACGTTGGTTAACATCGACCAGACTACACAGCGCGACAACCCAGAAGACAGAAATCTTCATACTCATCGCCCTGATGATGGAGGCAGTATGACCTCTGAAACGTTGTTTTACATCGACCAGACTACACAGCGCAACAACCCAGAAGACAGAAATCTTCATACTCATCGCCCTGATGACGGAGGCAGTATGACCTCTGAAACGTTGGTTAACATCGACCAGACTACACAGCGCAACAACCCAGAAGACAGAAAGCTTCATACTCAGAATGTAGTTTGCCCGTCCATGGTTCTGACTCAGATGAAGCATGTTTTTGATATCGGATGGGGCCAAAATCTCTCACCCCTCTCAAATGTTATTATCATTACCATATTTCCTTGTTGTCCATATTTTGTGGTATTTAATTTTTGTAAGTTTTGTTTTGGTTTCTGGTAATCCTGGCGTTTAAATTGGTTTCTCAGAATACTAAGTTATTTTTTCCACGAACTTTGGTAAAATTCTGATATTTGTAATCAGTACTTTTATCGAGGTAGGAAAGGAAATTTTAATCTTTGTTTATTCTAGTTTTACACTTCTACTGAGCGTATCAAACATCAGTCACTTAACTCAGGGCGCCTTTTTTGTCACAAACTCGGAAGAGTATTTTCATTTAGTTCAGGCTTCTTCTTCTTCTTCTTACTTGTGAAAAATGCTAATATGCAGTGTGATACATCGCAGGACACGGTACGTTCATCTCGGCAGCTTGGCGACAGTGCATCTCTCGCCTCGCGATGTAAGGTAAAATATTAAACAACGTTACCGGACGGAGTTGTTATGCGGGTAGTATAAACTGCAGGCTGTACCGGTTATAGATCCGCTAGACAATTTCCGAGGGGAGTTTATCAACGCATCAACGCGGTTAATGGTTGCGGGCTGCGCGGTAGACGTCTTTGTATAAGTGAAGTATAAAGTTGGCTGGCTCTTGTAGCTCGTGCACTCAGCCTCGTCGTGTAGAAAGTTAACTTTTATTATTGTGTTAGGATATTTATGTCTGTTTCATGCGTTTATGTCCCGTAGTTCGCTGTTCGGCTTGTGTGAATCGAGTAGTTGGAGATTTCTTTTCTCCATTTATGATTGGTCAAATCGAGGAGGATATGTTGAACTGCACATGGAAGATTAGAAATTTTGATTGGAAAGCCTGTTTCATGGCACCCAATTAGAAAACCGAAAAAGAGATGACAGGATGTTATAAATTTTGAATTCAATGTATCTGGCTCAAAAAGGTTTTATTAACAGAATTTTTTTTACTGATCCTAAATTTTTGAATTCTTATAAGAAAATTTAATATGTTATATAGTTTGTGACGATTTATTAACTGCAAATTTTTATAGCCTCTGAGAGAAAAACTTTCAGAAGAATTTCGGAGGAACTATTATGGTCTGTTTTAGGGTGGAGGCCTGGCATTTACATGGTGGACCTGAGTAAAATCATAGAACCTCAGAATAATTGGCTCTGGATCGAAAATCTAACTCGGACGCCTCGGATTAAGAAGCATGTGTAGCAACCGACATTGAAAGTGGCATTTATTAATTCTGATGGTAACATTTTACGATGTTGGACATGTCTCCCTAGTAGTATGTCAATTTCAAAATATCTTTACATTACTTTTGTCATTTTAAATTCTCTACTTTCATTTTAAACTATATCAGTTTCATATTTGCTACCATCCAGTTTGTGGGTTTTCTTTATTCCTGTGTAAATATAGCCAGACATTTTGCAGTTTACAAGTAGCAATGACTCAGTCGTAAGTTTTGTTTTGTCACGTCTCATTTAGGACCGAAAGGTCAGTGCTATTGATTTAGCATTGTTAAACAAACTGATAACCACGCGAGTTTCAGTAGCACCACCTCCAAGCGAACACAAGAATTTTCCTTCCTGTTGAGTCACGAACTGACCACCGCCTGGCAGTTCCTATACCCTTGTTCCACCTGCCACTCCAGGTTTTAAATCAAGTCCTTGAAAGGAACGGACGTGGACATTTTTTCTTTGTATTTTGAAGCTAACGTTTCGTATATCCCCTGTGCATATCATCGTGCCTTCATCCATCTCTGTTCCGAAAATCTGGAGGTAGAAACTACAACAAACCCGGGGAGTGTAACGGAGTGTGTAATCGTGTTAGGGACTGACAGGGCCCAGGTGGAGCGGAGGAGGACATTTTGTGGCCGTATTCTGACTACAAATAAAGGTTCGTTTCTCCCTTCGTTATAGTTTTAAAGATAAGCCGATGTTTAGATACAGTGAACAGACTTCGACTTTTTGTATTTATTTATAAATTGGCTGTTTATATAGTAGTAAGGCCTTACCATAGTGAGTATCATAATCAGGCCAGCCAACTTTTAACTCAACAAAACTGCAATACACTATTTGTGCGCGTGCGTAATAGATCTTCAGTGAGTTCCCAGACAACATAATAATTAGTAATAATTTTTCCTGAGCTCAGTCAGTATTGTGATTAGGGTAAGAGTTGGATGACCGCGTTTTGATTACCGACAGGGGTAGGGATTTTTCTCGTCGCCACAGTGTCCGCACTGGCTTTCTGATAACCCAGTCATCTCAGTGGAGACAAGCGACCGGCGTCGGCTTTGGCCGATCTCCGTCTGGTGCAGAGGTCAAGAATTCGTCTTATGACGTGCTGATTATCTGATCAGCTGGGATAACTTTGTCTTTTACAGGAATAAGTTATATAAGTAAAATGAATAGTTTTTTTAAGCTGATTGCAGTGGCCGTGATATCTGAGGCGTGTTGACTTCTCTAACATGGGATCGTGAAGTTAAATCCCACCCGAGGCGTGGATACATAGCCAGGTTTATTTTTGTGCTGTGTTAACCTGTCCTATCAAGTGTCTGTACGGATTCATAGTTTCAGAAGTTTAATCCTGAAGGCATTGTCCGAAAAATCTGAAGAAAATAAGTCGCATTTAATTGTTTAAGATTTTTATAAAAAAAATTATTGCGATTAATACGACATTTTTGTTAGCCACAGACACGTTTTTGAAGCACCGTTGTTATTCTTCAGGAATGAAAGCAAACAGCCAATTAGAAGTTATGTTGCTGTGATGCTACAAAGTTTTTTTGTCAGCAGTTCTTAAGGGCAATATTTGCTGTTGCTTTTACGTGTATTCTGTCAACTACTTTATTGCTATCAGCGATCTATTGCTTCTTTCATCCTTTCAGCCGCCTCCAAGTATACCATCAGTAAGGTCCTGGTGTATGAGACGTGAGTCTGGAAGGTTCTTGCGTATCTCGTCTTTGACGTGTTCTTATCAGCCTCTCCGTTCAGCGTAAGTGGGTAGTTTGCAGGGCAAGGCCTTGTGTGTGTGTGTGTGTAGCGTCACAATGACTCCCAGTTACATGAATATCTTCGAAACCCATTTATCGGTTTAAATTTTCAGTCAGAGGCATACATACAGATTTATCAGCTCTTTTAGAGAACAAGGTAACAACAGTTAAGATGTGGACTGTGTTACAAGACATGAATTTTGAGCATTTGACCACCTTCCTGCACTGTTTTTAGGATAATTCGTAAATTGAGTTCAGCAGGTCAACTGAGCAATAATTATCCTGACTTCATTTAAGGGGTTAGCGATTAATTACATTGTTTCACTCAACCCTTTCAGCGCAGACCATTCCACATGAATTCGTCATTTATTTACATTCACACGCCTTATGTGATCTGTCATAACTTCCTCAAACAGAGCACCTCCATTAAATTATTAACCCCTTAAACCCGAGTGGGATCTGCACGTACTACGTGATTTAACAATCAATAATACTTGCACTTTTCATTTATGGGTTTCGTGAGATGTTGAGTCTTATAAACGAAACACTACAAATTAAAAATTAAAGATTATAGCCTTGGGTTCAGCGTTGTACACGCGACCTTACAACTACAAAGAAACGTGACCTCTTCAGCTGCTACATCTGTCCACTAAACACGCATGCTGCTATATTCTGGACACTGGAAACACGAGGACGTGGTCCTGATACCACCGACGCCAGCCTCAATATAACCAAGCCTTTTCCTATGTCTTCACTATATAAAATTACAAAAGTTGTATTAACGATAGAAAGTATAATAGTTCTGAAATATGGAACATAATTTATCTGCTCATTAAAGATGACACCTCAAAGGTTAGGAGCCGAGTTAGCTCAGGTTTGTGTCTGTCTATGGACTGGACGACCGGGGTGTGATGTCCGGCAGGGACAAAACATTTTATTCGAGAGCCTCTGGAGTCTTCGCAGTATCCTAATCGACAGGTACGGAGGGTCCATTCCCTGGGATAAAGCGTGGCCGAGGCGTGACTCTAACCGCCCGAAATCGGGGATATCTAAGAGCTACAGCTCTAAACCCTCCCCCTCCCCCCATAGCATTAGAATATTTCCATACAAAATGATTATTTACATCTAATATTACACGTTATGAAAGTGTATAAATTTGTGAATATACACCATTGTCAGTGTTCAGAACGTCAGCATTTTCTATAACTGGACATTGTCATGTAATTCCAAATATTTTCGGACACTCGTGTCTCACAGGTACCGGTCCCAAATTTGCTACAAAACGTAATGGAAATGGTCAACCACTTTCTAAAACATGAGAGCATCCAAATTAAATCTCCTAACAAAGGATGGTCGCAAATTACATGAAATTCATACCAATGCTCTAGATTGTTCAACAGTTTCAAGTGGAAGCCTCACACTGGCCCACGCATGAACCTCAGTTCGCTTTGTGCACTACCGCTGTGTTCTCCTGCTGCCCTGTATGAATTTTACGTACTAAAATAGTGTTATTTGTCCAGCTTCTCTGCATGATGAACCGTTGGATGACGCGAGTACACAAACGGCTTCCTCAGATGATTATTAACAGGGAATTATTCTTTTTGTACTCACGTCTAACTCGCTTACCGTGCACAGCAACAAAGATAAGTATATCTTTTTAAAATAAAATAGTGTAGTTGCGTCATATTGTGATTTATTAAATTAAAATTAAATTATTTGGTTATTCCGTCAAATCACAATGTATTTAAAATAAGATAATTAAAATAATTAAAATATCAATCTGTGTTTCATATCGAATAATCAAATTGTAAATCGATTATTCTATATGGAACACAGAATTATATTTTAATTATTTCAATTATCTTATTTTAAATACATTGTGATTTGACGGAATAACCAAATATCTTTTTAAGACACTTCATTCCCAACACTTTGTTTGTTTTCGTGAAATTTAAAGAAGGTTAAGAAGGACTTAAAGTGATTTGTTTGTGCTAATGTCGTCAGTTTCGTGGATGGGAATTTGAATTTTACGCAGAGTAACGCAGAAACTATTCTACACACTAGCAATAATTTGATCTGCGAGTAGCCTATATATAAGTAAAACTGTTTACAGTATTTTGGCATGCCAAGTAACCAAAATATGTAATAAGTTATTAACTATAATGAATGTTATATGAAACAATATAAAGTTCACTATGAAATTAAGAAAATAGCTGTTATTATTCAGTAAAAAAAATCTTTTATCGTGATATCTTACTTTAACATTAACAACTAAGCCATTACTGCGATGACTGTACCAGTCATTTTGTGTAGGTGTGAAAATGTGATTGAAAAAATTAGGATCATTTTACATTCCCAGCTGAAAATGTTTGAAAACAAAGTGCTCAGTAAAGTATTTGAACCTGGGGGAGACGAGGTGAGTTGCAGGTTCTTTGTGAGTTATGAAGATCACCTGCTTTTAGAGTAGTGAAATTCAGGAGGTCATAATGGCGCTCCCATCAATCATGGCACCATCTCCCACGAACAAGAAATCCACTGCAAGAAGAACTTGAACTCTAGTTCTCGAAAAATTAAACAGCTTAAGGCATTCAACAGAAGGTTTTTGAACCATCGCTGTTTGGCCACAGTCTTGTTGGTCTTTGTGAGCAGGGTAGATCAGTTATGCAGTTTAACCAAAGCGCGACACCTTGTGATAAGCTCAGTGTAGGCTAAATATTATGTTGTGTTCTAACATGCAACGTGCAGTACATTCAAATTCTGGAGCTGACGTCAAACAAATGGGAGTCGAGGGGCCATGTAAACTAATATGGTCAGAACGTTTACTGGTTCAGAGAAAGGCTGTGTTAACGCTGTACAAGAGTTGATCCTGGGTGGTCTGATGGGGGCCATTTAACGCTGGGGAATCTAGACTGATGTTACTATACACAAAAATGACGTAAATGTTGATTGGAAATGGGCGTTTATTTTCCAAACACGTTCTGTGTTAGTCTGAACGCTTCAGTGACCCCGGTGTTCATTTGTAGGGGACAGAAATCTAATTTTGCAAAGAAAATTACTCTTCGTATACCGAAATGCAAAGAGTCGTCCTACTTTGCTTTTATGTTTTGTTAAATAGGCTATTCACCAAGAACAGAAATGTTCAACCACGCGAAGGGAGAGGGCTCAAATTTGAAATGGACTTTTATTTCTCCGGAAGTCTTCAAGCTTTGCAATCATGTTCATTTTCGGTACGTATACTGTCGTTGCTTTTCAATAATATGTCTGGTCCAACTCTTGAGAAACTTGCGGATTGCAGCAGTTCAAAATTCTTCTGCTTGACGGCGCAAACAAAATTTCACGGTTTTCATAACTTCAACGTTGGTATTGAACTGCTGGCTTCCAATATGCTCGGGTAAAAATTACACTGAGACAAATCTTGTCTCTGAAGAGAGTAACGTGGCACTTCTACCCTACTTCATCAAGAATATCGTCTGTCACATGCGCGGAAAGTGGATTAGCGTTATCGTAGACGATAATAACTCCTTTGCAAAGTTTCTCGCGGCGGAATTAATTTTGGGCATTGAGTAGATCACGGTATTAGTAGTCGTTTTTCTAACGCAAAGTCAATATAAACAGGACCTTGTTTCACTGCCATGGTGAGGCGCGTGTTGCATATTTCGTACAGTTGACTGCCATATTTGATGATTTGCACCATGGAAACAAATAAAAACGTGACAGACACTTTTCTCCAACCTGTACCGAAGGTGGAGATGGATATCAGCAGCCATTTTACCTTTGTAATCCTGGGGTCTCGGGTTCGATTCCCGGCGGTGCCCGAATTTATTACTTGTGTTGGGCAAGGCCGTGGTCTAGGCAACACGGAGTTTTCCTCCGGGGGCTTCCCCGGTTTCTCCGTGGCATCCCAACAATTACTCCATTCACACACAGAAGAAGGCAATGGCAAACCACTTCTGGATCATCTGCCAAGAACGTATATGAACAGGTCCCAGTCCGAGAAAAGGATGGAAGGATCCTGTTCATATGGACCTGTCGTCAGACAGAACACTAAATAAATAAATAAATAAACGCAAAAATGTTGTGTTAGTGCATTTATCACCTGCCGCTATTGCGTGTAGATTTATCATTGTTAGTGCAAATAAAGCACTAATTCCGTTGTGGAGAGCCAAGAAACTTACACTATTTTCCTCAGAATGGTGGAAATGTAGCTCTTGGTTCGCTACCCGGAAAATAATAAAAATTCAAAGTCAGATTTTAACCCCTCTCGTTCGTAGTCAATTCTCACAATTTCTACGTGTTATGCAATGTAAGTTATTGCTTTATGTGTACAACGAATATTTATCAAAGCTCAGTTTGGGCTTCATGAAAACAGAAGTTGTAACTGATTGACATTCACCAACATTAATTAGGTCTGGCAAGTACCCACTGAAATGTAATTCCTGGAACTGTTTTGGTGACGTGAAATGCTGGAAATTGTCTGAATAAAGAATGGCGATATTAGATGTAATTTGTCTAATATCATTAGTTAAATCAGATGGGCGAGATTACAGCAGTACGGACGGGGGAAAACAAATCTATAACTAAGTTTTTGAAGTTCCTAAGTTGTTTACAGTCGAACACAGTGAATGACAAGATATAAATTGTATGAGAGAATATTATCAAAAACGTTTTCTTGGAAGTACTGATGATAACCACGAAGGTTCTGAGACTGGCCGGTTATGGGGCAAGATTCGAACCCAGGATCTCTCGAAGAAAATCAGTACCATTTCATTTGGAAACAATTTTCGAACAAAATTTTTGGAGGGGCCTTTGTTTTTAAATAGTCCATCCGAACAGCGTAAATATGTATGAGGAGGTAATATTGAAAATGAAAGTTTTAAGTGTTTGGGGTCTATATACCAGCTCCTGATTGAATAAAACGAGCCTTTTTAGATTGTATTACACGCCCGAAATCAAGGTAACATGATTTAATTGTAGAATGCAGGCTGTCACAGATACTAAACAAGGTAAGATAGAAATTACAGTGACTTTTCCGGCCTGAGACCGTTCATGCACTCCTAGCCTCGTACACTTGTTAATCAAACAATTAATCAGCAGAGCAATTATCCGCCACTACACGACATGCTGAGTAATGCAGTGCGCATGTTGGACCTGAGATAAATCTGCCAGCCTCATTCTCTTATAATTTTGTAGGCCATAGATAACAACAAAAAATTTGTCAGTCTTCTTCCGTGTTCGTAAAACAAATGAGAATTTGAACGCGGAACTTAGAAACGAAACAAAGAGAAATTGCATTATTCGTTGTCGTTTGTTTATATCGAAACTGCAAATTGTTTATGTTTTTATACAGAAACGAGTACAGAGTGTGCCATTTAAAAACAATCACATTGTGAGGTACGAAAATGAAATCAGAAGCAGGTACCGATTAAGACAATTTGGGTGGATTGTTCTCTTCTACAATGTGGTGGACATTTTTAACATCTGCTGTGAAGCTGTTCTGTAAGTTATTCCTAACAAACAGGAACATAAAACAATTCCTTTGTCTTGTTATACTGCTGTCACCAAAGTTTACAAATACTGTTGTAGTTGGTGTTGCTTTTTAAATGGAAAATGCTGTACTTTGAAACAACAGAATAAAGTGTATAGGCCTTTCTGGAAATTAGTTACACGTATCTCCTGTAGGGGAATAGGTAAAAAGAGTGGGCTTACACCACGCTGGAAACTCTGTGTTGTGTGTGTGTCTCTTCGGGAAATGCCATAATGTCACACAAAAGTGAAAAATTTGCAGGAAAATAGGATGAGCTATATCGTATTATAATGTCATTATAGGCTGTCAGTTCTATTAGACTGGAAGTCCATATATACTGGTGTGCTCACCAAATTCTGTTCGTATTCGCGGAACATGGGCTTTGAAATTCACGCGGTTCAGCTTTGTTTACGGCTAATATATTGGAGTCCGTGTCACACAGAAGTAGCTGATTTAGTCCAACTAGGTCAAATCCCCCCCCCCCCCCCCAATTCTCTTGGGTATTCCGAGTGACATTTCAGACTAAAAAATAAGTTTAACTGTATACTAGCCACTGCGCACGCAGTTACACGCAGATTTTGTAGGTTATATACGAAATGCACACTTATTAAGTGTTTATTCGTTGGATTTTATGCGCCAGTGCCGCTGATTACCCATAATGCCACAGATCATGACGCAAAGAATTTCTACCAATATCTAACAGCAGCTTAAAACATAAATATTAAAGTATAATTCAAAGTATCTGCTATCGAAGGCTAATAAAACCATAACGAAAAATTAAGGCTAGTCACTGGTCTGTAGATACTACATTTCAGCTAAACATTCAATTTTACTCAAGCTTCATCAATCAAGAAATTTGTATTTTTATATGCTCATACATTTATTTATCCTAAACCAATTTTTATCTTATCAATTCTTCGTATATATGAACTAGCATGAATTCGTAATGAGCGGAGATGTTTGGAGAGTTAAAGTATTTGGCTTATAAGAAACATTAGGAATCCTATGTACTGCTTTTTGAATTAAGGAAAGATCTTTTGTTGAGGGTGTTTGAGAACATGTGCTGAGGAAATTAATTGGACCCAAGCGGGAGGAAGTGATACGAGCCTTGAGAAAATGACGTCAAAATTATGACAAGATACGCCGTGTTAGAAGCGACAAGAAAGATTTTAAATATATTTAGTCAGTTCTTATAGAATATGAACCATTTTCACGTAAATTTCACACCATGATAAAAGAAAAAATTATATCAGCAGCTTTCATGTTAAATATGTTAAATACATTATGTTCACTTTTATGCAGTCGTGATAAAAATTGAATGCTTTAATTTTCTGAACTAAAAATTTCCCAGTGAATTTAATTGTCGTCGTTATTATTGAAACATAAATCCCGTGAAACGTTAGTCGATTGTAGGATTTGAGATTTGGACGAAGATGCGAATGTAAATTGATGTGTGGTTTGTAGAGCCGTGTTATCATAATGGCTGTGTGCCAGGATTTCGGAGGAACACAATGCTAGCGTCTTCATCTCTGACGTAGAGTGGCATAATGCTCATGGAACATTTCCTGAATGTCGGTAGTTTGGATCAAAATTTTAGACAGCATGTTGATTTCGTGGGCCCAACTGTGTTTCATTACTGCACAGATAAAACGCAGTGATCAAATATCACCAAAATTTCGATACGTAGGAATGTAGGTCATTCGTGGAATGTGGATACCACTCAGCCTTTTGAAACTGAGACTTACAGTGTTGGTGGTGACAATATAAAACTCGTAATACGATTAAATGTTAAGGAAATATGTGGTCTGAAATCTGTCTCTGAAGGGATACCTCGTGGTGACACCCGAGACAATTTCTGTCCGAGAGAGGTTGAGTCAGAGAGGCAGGGGGCTCAACAACGTTATTGATTGCATTGTTAACCCTGGGTAGCCTGCGTAAAAGTCCCCTGCATTACGTTCCTACTCGCAGCCTAACTTTGTAAATTTAATTTTAAGTAATCGAGAAAGGACTCGGTAATATATTGTGATTCAGTCTATAAAAGCCAGGATGAGTTTTCCTTTTAAATTTTCGATAGCCTCACACTTTCCGACGCGGCTGATGGCTCTCCATTAGCGTCAGAAATGGAACATCGCAAAATTAACCTCATATCTAACCAAAGCCGACAACACGAATTCCTCGAAAGTTTGTGCTGCTCGACGTAAATAGCAGTTGAGTGTAATAAACTCCACCCTCTCTGTTTTGCGGGATAAGAAAGGGGGGGAAGCAGGGTTTGGTGTGAATGTTGACTAGTTGTTTGTTTGTTATGACAGCAAGAGCAGTGGTATTGTTATTCCGTGAGGGTGGTTACAGTGGGCTACCATCCTCATCTTTTGTACCCCCCATCATCTCATCGTCTGTTCTAGCACCACAAATTCTCATTTTACCAACTCGGGGGTAAACTTATACAGCAGTTGTACGAACTCGTGTGTTCGTTGGTGGTCTGAGGGTGACTTCAGCATTTTTCGCGGTACTTCTTAAGATGACGGACCACTCTGTGCAAGGGAACACTGTCCCTCGTCTTTTCTTCTTTAAAATAGCAGTGGAGTGTAATATGCAACACTTACTCTCAGTCCACTTATCTATTTTTTTATGAACGTTTAGGTTTCAATATTTATCATTGAGGGTTGTTTCTTCGTGAGTGTCTCCAGCGAAACTTTGGGGTACAACTTGAGAATCTTCCTCAGCCTATCACATCCTTTCCAATAAATCGTTCACAATTTTCGTGTCATGTGATATAACGAAACTACGTAGGCGTGAACCATCAGATTCTGCGCAGGTCTAAACTATTTTATTTCCATCTCTACAGACGAATTTCAACTGCAGGTGAATGTATGGACGTTCTGCTCTTTTCAGTGTTACACGCCACGCCGTATATCACTAAAAGATAAATACTGTCCCGAAATGAGCCAAGAATTAAAACAAATGCGATACGCGTGTTACACTATAGGAGTTATTATTTAGTGTTCTGTCTGATGACAGGTCCATATGAACAGGATCCTTCCATCCTTTTCTCGGACTGGGACCTGTTCATATACGTTCTTGGCAGATGATCCAGAAGTGGTTTGCCATTGCCTTCTTCTGTGTGTGAATGGAGTAATTGTTGGGATGCCACGGAGGAAAACTCCGTGTTGCCTAGACCACGGCCTTGCCCAACACGAGTTATAAATTCGGGCACCGCCGGGAATCGAACCCGAGACCCCCAGGATTACAAGGCCAGCGTTCTAACCGTTAGACCACCGTGGCGGTACTATAGGAGTACTGAGGAAAAATTTCACAATTCTGTGTCAAAAATGAGTAATAAATTACATAAAAGGTTGACACACGCGAAAATTCTTTGCAGAGAACTACGAAATCGAGTGTGGCCTATAACAGTAATACGTTTGTATCTACATGAATGCGAAATAATTCAAGTTATCAGTATCAAATCTAAAGGAATGGAAACTCAGGCCAGTTTTCTCACGTTAAAATATTCTACCCATGCCGAGTTACATGGAAATTACAACGTACGTCATCCTGCTGTATCTGTAGAAATGGGTTCTTTGTGGAAATATCTTATTCAGCACTTTAATTTCCTGTTCTAAACCACAGCAAACCGAAGCTTAAAGTTTAATAATTTGAAATCGTTCATATTAAATGTATCTTCCTTACGCTGAGTCCAGTAAGAAGCCGGGACAAAGCTGGAAGCCCTGGGCTGAGATCCTAAGTTGATAGATACGGTGTGCTGACTGGTACAACTTATCGCACAGTTTAATCACGCTGATAGATGAGTGTGAAACGATGGCGTTGTTATTGCGTACAAGCAGGGAAAACTAAAAAACTTTGAGAAAAGTTTGTCCCAGTGTGCAGCTTTGACTACTGCTATTCCACATGTATATTAACCGCCGTTGTATCGAATGCGGACCTCCGGTATGAGAAACCGTGGCCTATCTTAGCTGCTTATATTACAGTCTTTAATCAGAGAAATGTAAAATTTAAATGAATAACAAAAAAACATATTTATAAAGTAATATTATGTATGTTACATGCATTTAATTTTTATTGAAGAGTTTGATTGTGAAATTAATGAATGAATCTGGGGACTGATGTATGAGGACGATATTTCCGATTATTATTTATTTAGTGTTCTGTCTGATGACAGGTCCATATGAACAGGATCCTTCCATCCTTTTCTCGGACCGGGATCTGTTGATGATCCAGAAGTGGTTTGCCATTGCCTCCTTCTGTGTGTGAATGGAGTAATTGTTGGGATGCCACGGAGAAACCGGGGAAGCCCCCGGAGGAAAACTCCGTGTTACCTAGACCACGACCTTGCCCAACACAAGTTATAAATTCGGGTACCGCCGGGAATCGAACCCGAGACCCCAGTATTACAAGGCCAGCGTTATAACCGCTAATTTTTATTGAACAGTTTGATTGTGAAATTAAGGAATGAATCTGGGGACTGATATATGAGGACGATTTTTTCGATTAGCCTGGTGTTTATTTAAATGTTCTATACTTAAACTTTCCTATAGTAAATTTTGCCTGAGTTTTACGTTCTTGTCTATAGATCACTGAAAGCTGATATTGGCTGGATCATAAGAATAAATTAGGAAAAATAATTGAAATATTTTAAACATGTCAGAGTTCCCTAGAGTTGTATTTCATAACCTGGAGAGATTTTTAGGACTGCTACAAACCGTCACTGACTCAACAGACAAAGGTCCAGCTTGTGTGCACTGTTGTTCGCTTCTTTCGTAGAAAGGTTCCTTCTGATTGATAAGTTACTAAATAACTTAGTTTACTGCAAGTAATGTTGACGGAGATTGAGAAGCTGTGGTACTCGCAGAGAAACCAAGAAAATTAGCTTCTGCAAGACTTCGTTTACTTCAAATCCCATACGGCACGTAGATAATCAACTGCGTTGCCTGAAATTGGAGACAGTGGAGTGTGATGATGATCTTGTCGTCATGCAGGTGTAATATACAATCTTCTGCAGACGCTTCATGGATGTACAGTTGACAAAGAAATTAGGCGCGCTGCGTGGTACAGTCGCTACAAAAATCCTGTTGTGCGAATATTTTTTTTTCTGAAAATTATTCTGCAGGATAAGATATTTTTAACAAACTTTCATATGAAAATTATTATCTGGGTTATAGCGCCGTGTAGTCTTCTGATATCAGTTCAGAAACAGTTTAGAGGTCCTTTCTGCCTCCATCATCAGGGCTCAGCAACCCAGAAGGCAGCCAGCAATCAGCTTCAAAGTTGTTGTGCCCTCATCTTTGTAAGGCACGAGACATTGTCAAAATGTATGGATAGAATATGACTTAATTCAAGTCCACCACGAATTTAATCAGTTTTTAATTTTTTCTGTTTATTGCAGGTAAGGATAACAGGCCAAGTTGACAGTGCGTTGCCATAGAGCGAGTGGAGTCACGTAAGTTAAAGACTTTGCGCATGTCCAGTAGCCCACCTTAGAATTTTCCAAAATATCCGTATTCCGACCCACAATTTTTAATCAGTTTAACTCAAGCTTTTCATTTCTACTGTATATGAACAAATGGGAACAAGGCGATAAATTGATAAATCTACTAAAAAAAATAATTTCATACATGAAGGCGGTTTAGTAATCTAATTTAAACTAATTATTATTTGTAAAATAATTTATATATTTTTTAATCAGTGGCGTAACAGCCCTCTGAGAGCCAAAGCCAAGATGGCCTCACGTTCACATACCTAAGCAGAGGTGAACGATCATCCAACCAGATGTAGAGTGACGTGTGGTCAGCACGACGAACCCCCAGCCATTGCTAATTTTCATGGCCGGATTACGCTACTTATCGTAGCTCCCCAATTTCCTCACGCTGCTGGGTTGGCACCGATCCCATACACTGGTCGAAAGCTCAAGAGAAGTTTCTTTCCCCGAGACTCGAACCATCGCGCGCATTCCGTATCACTTTCTTTTATTTCTAACCACTATGACTTCATCGGTATAAACATTAACCTCTTGCAGGAAGTTTATCGCTTACCTGTGTATTCACATGGTAACTCTAAAGGGGATGTTGACTTTTTAATTTTATTCGAGATATTATAGTAGTTCTGATACATCGTTTGAAAGGGTCTGAGATCTCAGGGCCCTAAGTGGAGATATTAACAGGTAATTGTAGTATTGAAGATTTATATCTTCTGGGTTGTTGCACCGTGTAGTATGGTAGATGTTTACTAACGTTTCGGAGGCCATACTGCCTCCATCATCAGAGTATGAAGATTTCTGTCTTCTGGGTTGTTGCGCTGTGTAGTCTGGTCGATGTTAACCAACGTTTCAGAGGTCATACTGCCTCCGTCATCAGGGCGATGAAGATTTCTGTCTTCTGGGTTGTTGCACCATGTAGTATGGTACGTGTTTACTAACGTTTCGGAGGTCATACTGCCTCCGTCATCAGGGCGCAACAACCCAGAAGTTAGAAATCTTCATACTCACCGCTGTGAAAACATCAAATCTTACAATTTTAGTATTCATCAAGTGATATTTTACGTGTTCATGGTTGCCAGTACATAGTCGAGCGGGCTTTTGGGACGGCTGAGATGAGTTTGCTGAGAAAAATGTTTGAAGTTCAGAAAGATGAAAGACAAGGACGTAAAAGGAAATGTAGGCCGTATAACGAGAATATCCACAATTTATACATTTCACAGTGGTGTTAAAGGCGACAAAGGGATGTGATGGACAGGTCATGTTGTATGCAGGGGAAGCATACCATATACCAGTGTTATTTTAGTGAAGTACAGTGTGAAGCGACCTATCACTCTGTGGATTTATATTGAAAGTTAATGCTACAAAACATAAATTAGCAAAGGCTTACATTACACTGAAATATATAACACTGAAAAGGAAATATACACGCATCTGAACAATTTAATTTGAATGCGTATGGTAACTATTGGTCTGTGCATTTATAATTTTAAGTGGGTAAGGTTTGATTTGTGTCTCGCTTTTAATACATTAAACTTTAGCCAGTCTCATCAAACACAGAATACAGTAACAAATTCAGCGGTTAGGCCATTCCGTCTCGTCACACGGAATAAAATTTTGCTTCGCCGTGGAAAAAACTGGCAGATATCGGGCCCACTTTCCGGTTGCTAGATAGGACCAAAAACATTATTAATTCGAAGATTGCTTTAGTATTCGTGTAGTCTGGTAGAAGTTTACCGACGTTTCAGAGGTTCTTGCTGCCTTAAACGTCATTTACCATATGATACATTAGATTACATTATTTATTGATTTAATTATTACATCTTTATTTTTAAGCATGGGATGAATTTAACACCTTAATACTGCTTGGCGTAATGGAACTGGAAGAATATTTAACGTTTTGCAAAGAATTATCTCACAAGAACTAAGGGAATGTGTTATAAGAACTATCCAAATATTTGCTTGTGAAGATTTGCAGGAAGTCGTGAGGTAACTCTTACGGAAAAGGTAGGACTTCTGGCGACATTGAATCGTGTTCTTCGAGAATACAAAATTACAGTTAAACCAAATCTGCTCCATCAGGATTGCCAGTTTAGGTCGAGGTTTTAAGGACTACGGATTTAAAACATTAGTTCTTTAATTTGACTTTAACTGTAGAACAACGCACGGTCACTCGCACTGTTCTTGTTGGTTAACAAAGTACATAAGAATTTAACGTTGAACGTACAGAAGGAAATACCTTTGCATCTATTTGCGTCGGACGCAGCAAATCACAGTTTAGTGTTTCGGGGTCCATTACCCTCCCCTCCCAAGTCCAGTAATGGGACTTACCTGACTGCAGAGTCTACGTGGTTTTTTTAAAAAAAAAAGCGAATCGTCATTTCACTTAACTAACCAAGGGAAATGAGGCAGAAAGGGCTTGTAGGTTTATACGTTGTTGAGTTTTGCACCAAACTTTTGTAAAAACACAGTTTTGATAAACAAATTCGTTTTGAAGCTGATGATACATGGAGCTGGTATGTATGAAAATAAAATAAGCCCTTCATCGTCTCTTGTAGCCCCCACAGTACAAATTTTAATCAAAATCCCTTGAGAAATTTTTGAAATGGACCATGTCGATTTACGGAAAGACAGGCACAATCTTTCATATCTTCGTCCATTTTAAACGCGTAATGGAATAGGATATTTGATGAACATTGCAGAAATAGCTCGCCAGGATGTTAACTGTACTTAAGAGATGGTCGGATTTTATATTAGAGGTTGTATTGAAAGTTCCGAGTGTAGTAATCCGAGTCTAATTGTAGTGTAATAAAAGTAACCCTTGTTTTTAATTATACACGGCGTCATCAAGTCCTATGAAGGTAACGATTCGTGCAGTCTTAACCTCTTTAATTGGTGGATGAGAGCGACTAACCTCATGCTCTAGCCCAGGGGTTCTCACCCTTTTTCCATTCTATTTTAACACATTAAATATACCACTAACCAAATGCGTTTAAGGAAAAATTATTTGTGTTAATATTAACTTTTGATTTTATTACCACTCAACATTGGCTCGCGTACCATAGGTTGAGAAACGCTACTTTAGCCGGTTTACTTTCTAGGAAGGAAACTTAGGTAACTGTTAAGAAAATGTGCTTGTTCCAGAAGCGTCCTAGAGAAGGTAGCGAAGAGATAATGCCCTGTCCGTGCCGGGATTTGAACCCCGAGTGCATATTCAATCGTCTTAAGGACTGAGCTTTTCGTGGCCCATGCCAAAGGGCACTGTCATCGTGGAATTTGCCTTCAGTAAATCAGCAACGCAGAGTTTAACTTGCCTGACGTAATAGTCTGTCGCCCGACTTTGCTAATCGTTATCTGTGTCTGTCTGGCGCCGTGTGCCAGCTGGTGCTAGAAACGGTGTCTTATTAAACCAGAAAGCAACTCCAACTTCAAAATTTACGGGCTGAAATTTGCCATATCGATAGTTAACACGATAGTGCAAATGTGAAAATTATAGTTACCGTTTGCTGGGAACAAATGCATGATAGGAGATGGGCTCTGCGGCGGAATGTAGACGAATTTTTGCTGTGTCTAAAATCACGATTAAAATACCTCGAAGTAAACACGAGGCATTAAAACTGATCAACTTCACGAAGTCTGAAAATGGCTAGGATAAACTGAACATGTGATATTTTTGTAGAAAGTTCGTTGAAAAGGCCACTTCATGTAGGCCTGGAGGTTAATAAAATATTTTGTTGGCCTTCATCAGGTTCAGTTCCTTGTTTTTATGTCATTGCCCCAGGGATCATATACTCTCCTCCCTGTGTCAAGAAATAATTATAAAGTTTTTGGTTTGGTTTTTTTCCCTTCCCTCATAATCTCGCGAGTCCCGGTGTGTATATGCTGTGGTGTATCGTAAAATGATGTGGGGTGTGATGGTCTTTGTTAAGTACATATGCAGACGTTCATGTTTCGTCTCTTAAAGTGTAGGTAACCTGATTCGACAATTTTTATTATTTGACTACATATTTTGACTTAATTTACATTTCGAAAATTCCCCTCTTTTAATGTAGAAACTAATTTATAGTTATGCAGCGTTTAATCTAAGTCAGCATACAGGAAGCTCAGTTGATACGGTGGGGCGCCATCATTTCGTAAGTGAAGCCTTTAAACGGTAGCTGAGAATATGAGAAACAGGAACTACTTATCACCTGCTATAGGAAGCGACTCCAAACTTATGATGGCTATGGCGGGGTAGTTGGCTTATGTTTTAATAACATGGCGTTACTGAGTGGATCCCAGCTGTTGAATAAATAATGTAGTTTGTAGACACAATGAACTGGCCCGCGAGTCGAAATCTGCTCGCGAACTAATTTTAGGTCCCGGTTTGATGGCTGTTTCTTGACACTCAGCTTTGTCTCAGCCCAAACTACACGTACAGAAAACGTCAGGTATGTGGAGATGGCGCACTCTTTTGTGAAACAAGAAATATTAGAGAGTTTTTTTGTTTATGAACCTTATGTAGAGAGGTCACTTAGTATTTTTGTTTCTTTCACTGAATTAAGAAATTACATTCTTAACTACAAATAATACGTATATGAGAGTTATTTTCCAGATCGAGTGTTTGATCCGGCATTATGGTTAATTTATTAAAATCGGCGAGGTCTCGATAGACTGGAATATGCAGAAAGAAATGCATGTAGAATTTTTGAAAATAAATTCTTCTTATCTGTTACTTGGAATATCGAGAAGCTGTAGGGATGACATTAAAGATTGATGTTACGGAAATTCATTGTGAGGATGGGAGATGCATGGGATTGGTTCGTGCTAGTGTTCAGTTGAGCTCTTAGAAAAGTAACCAGTGTCTCTGAAAAAGTGCTGACTTCAAGCGTGAAATTTTAATTCAGACGATATTGAAGGGACGGACTTGTTGCAGAAAATAAAGTTTGAAGGTCGATCTTATGCGGAATATAATTCAGTGCATGTGATTAAGATAAATATTTCAGAACTGAAATAACCTATCTGTTTTTTGTTGCAACAGATGAATATTTAATGAGTAATTATGTTTACTTATTACATGTTTTCAAATATTTAAGGACATGGTTACTAAATTCCCTGGTCTTGTGAACGCGGTAATGAACCGTCTAGTTCCATAGACAAGGAATTCTTTTCGCAATCATTTAATGTCTCGGGCCTCATCCTCTCAACTCCCTTTTATGAAGCAGAGATCGTGCGTGTTAAACGACTACTTCACCCTTAAATATCGAAACCTCTTCTAGGCCTACGGCAGATTTTCAAGATGGAGTGTGCGTCTTGGAATTAGCAAGTTCCCTAATAAAACAATCACTAACTTCAACGTTTTCTTCTATAGTCGTATTTTCTTTATTCATTACCCATTGTCTTGATGAAACCTGCGCAAGGTTTAGGGTTTTGAATGTGCCCCAATCTCCAGGCAAACGAAAGGCCATATAGGCCTATTCTGTCGAGTTTCCTTCTATGCTCTGAAAAATACATTACACAGTACATTAACCGAGGAAAGCGGAATCTGTTCTTACGAAAGGCAAATTAATCGGCGAGAGCTAACGAACAAGAACGGTTTTGGAATGAGTCGACGTTATATTTCTCGACCAAGTATCATCGACTATGTGGCAAATTCGGTCGCAGTTTCCAAATTTCATAGGCCTACTCTCCACCCTTTTCTTGTAAAGCACAGAATTCTTTGCTTGGGAGATGAAGGAACTGTTCTATATTTCAAAGGATCTATAAGTGCTGATTTAAACGTTGCAAACCGCACTTTAACTTTTCATAAAAACTGGCCTGCTTTATATTAATATTGTCCTTTTTATCGTGTTATAGAATTTGATGTAGGTTGGATCATGTAGGTTGGATCAGGTACATTTCTTTGATATAGTTAAATTTAATATCATTATTTTATTTATTTATTTTAATTTTAAAATTACATAACTTATGTGGTGTTTGTGCAGTTTTAAATTTTCAATTGTCATATTAATGACATTATAATTAACAGAATAATGTTGATATTCGCTTGTTCACGTTAAGTTTCTATTTTAGAATGTGTTGGAGTTTGAAGCTCAGTATGTCTCTCTCATTCGGAAAATGTTAAGGGCGAAAGCAAATTCCACAGCGCGCATGCGTGCACAGAAATTCAGAATGGAATGAGTTTCGCGGTTAGCCCGAGATAGTTGGCGATATTGCATTCCAGCACCTTGTGACAAATTAAATAAATGCAACTCTCACGTAGTCGAATTAAAGCTATCCGATATAACACATCAAAACTCGATAAAATTATTGCTTCGATTACCATCCCCTGAAAAGGTATTTAAGTACTTTGAAACAAGCCACTAATTGTATTTGTTCCAATCAGCCGAACGTAACATCACATTACGAGCATGATGTTATAAATTGTCGGAAGCACGTTTCAAACAATCAAGAAAGCTGTGTACGCCGAAATTGGAAGCAAATGCGATAATAAATTGTCTGCTGTGTCAAAACACTGTTTTGATTTTTAAATAATTACTAGTTCGGCCCACACTAACTGTCGAAGACAGCACGTGAGTGGCAGATGTTTGTCTAACATTAAGGAACTGTACACTCATTGGTCCATTGTTTACGTAATATTTCACCAAGAATTATTTTTTTTAAGTTTTGAGTGCCCAGCGGTTAACCTTTTAAAGCACAGTGGTAACTACAACCTCGTTTAACGATCAGTTACTGAATTTTTCTCACAGAATATATACATGTGTGTACTTTTATGTGATTCTCTGAGTAAGCAGTATTATTTTTTTTAAATAATAGCACCCAATAAAATCTTCTCGGGCAATCAGCCGCGTCAACTAGTTACCGTAGTAAACCGACGTTGATGATGGGGACAGAGTTAGTTCCCGAAACGTCGGTTTACTACGGTAACCAGTTGACACGGCAGATTGCCCTAGAAGATTTTATTGATTGTACTCGCCGCGAAAGTCTCAAATCCTATAATAGCACAAAATTGATCTATGCAGTGGAGATGATTTATTTTCTCTGCGGTAGGAACTCGGTTCTTAAATACTTATTTGTAGTGTTCTGTCTGACGACAGGTCCACATATTATGAACAGGATCCTTCCAACCTCTTCAGGTTGTCAGGGACCTGCTCATACATATATACATTCTTGGCAGAGATGATCAGAAGTGGTTTGCCATTGCCTTCTTCTGTGTGTGAGTGGAGTAATTGTTTGGATGCCACGGAGAAACCGGGGAAGCCCCCGGAGGAAAACTCCGTGTTGCCTAGACCACGGCCTTGCCCAACACAAGTTATAAATTTGAGCACCACCGGGAATTGAACCCGGGACCCCAGGCTTACAATTGAAATGTACGTCTTGCTTCAAAGTGTTAAACTGCGTGTGGTCCTTTCTCTTGCTTGTATTTGTCAGTCGTCCATCACTCCATTTATTCTGTATCCAGTGGTTCCTTGTCTCTTAATTCCTCTCACAATAAGTACACCTCTTCTCATCTCTTACTCCAGTCTTTTCAGGTAAATATTTACGTGAACTGAAGTAACTGACAAGGTAAACAACCAATCAAAATGGGTGTTTATCCATGTAGCTGTTTTGAATAATTTGGGGCGATTAGATGTCAAACGTTGTACCATGATGGTGTATTTTATCATTTATGAAAAGCTTGTTGTAGCTTGTATCGTTTATAAAACACGGCTCCCTGTTTCGTCTGTGCGTAATCATCCTTCCCCCTTCCCCGTTCCTCGGGCGGGCCTTCGACTACTTCACTTTCTTTATGTGACTTAGTTATCATGCTATCCCAGTGATCTATTTGGCAATTTATGAAATTCACAGTAGTACTTATCTAGTTTATTCTACCCAATTGCATTGTCGTACATAACCTCCTCCCCAAAGGGTAAGAACATTTCTCCTTCATCCCCCCTCTATGCTTCCCTTCTCAGGTTTAGTCTCATATAGGAGTATTTGTGAAATCTCAGTGATACAGATACTAGTTTTCCTGTTGTCTCATACATGACCTATCCCCGTTGGTGGTTGTTGTTAATTCCCTCCAAGTAGCTTCCTTGTCACGTTTATACTCCAGTGGTTTTTACACACTTCTATCAATAAAATTTTTCGACGGTAATTACCTCATTTTTAAAACCCAGTTATCTGTTTTATCGTATATGGAAACCCCACCCAAATAGGTGCTCCCATTTCTCATTCAATCCCTCTCATTGGTTCCCTTCTCTCGTACAACCCAGCGGTATCTTATATATATTTATAAAAATCTTGGTGGTACTTACCTCGATTATAACAATTATTTAGCATTTTTTCTCCCAGTAGCCCTTTGTCAATTGTGAATTCTCAGTGACTCCTGATTTTATGACCTTACGCACTTGCACGTGGAAATAAGATATGAATCTCAGTACGAAGGTCACGAGATGGTCCCCAGAAAGATAAAATCTTCTGGAAAAGTTCCAATGCCGACACAGTTACCGTCTTTGGATTTTGCGTCTTGTGGTATGATTAATCGGAATGGAGAACATGAATATCTCACCGCTCTGTCGCTGAGTTCATTGTCATATTTCTAACATTACTAAAACACCAATAAAATATTTCCCAGAAGATTATATTTTCTAAACAGCAGACTTGATTGGAACCAAAGATTAGAAAAATGCCTAGTTTTTACACAATTTTTGATAAACATTATTAAATTTGTCACATTTACATTATATAGCTTCAAGAATATATTCACATGAAATTAACTATTGTTAAGCCATGGGTGAGAGACAATGAAAAGGCTTAAAATTACATCTAAAACCAAGTGACGCCATCCTTTCCGGACTTATACGTTTATTTAGCGAAAGGAATAAGAGTTGTCAAATCTGACACAATATCATGAACAGTTCATGACTCCCTGTAGAACAAACTGAATTATAACGTATGAAAACGGAACGTCGCTTCCGGATGGTTAACACTCCTGCTTCGTATCCGGAAAGTTCCGAGTTCAAATCGCTGCCAGGAGACCTTCGGCCAGAATATTCATTGCCTCGGCCGAGATTAGAGTCTTTCGATAATTAGTGAGATACATAGCTCGGTTTATTTAAAGATTTCTATATTCTGGGTTGTTATTCATCGCCCTGATGACGGAGGCAGTATGACCTCTGAAACGTTGGTAAACATCGACCAGACTACACAGCGCAACAACCCAGAAGACAGAAATCTTTATACTCATCGCCCTGATGACGGAGGCAGTATGACCTCTGAAACGTTTGTAAACATCTACCAGACTACACAGCGCAACAACCCAGAAGACAGAAATCTTCATACTCATCGCCCTGATGATGGGGGCAGTATGACCTCTGAACCTCTACCAGACTACACAGCGCAAAAACCCAGAAGACAGAAATCTTCATACTCACCGCTGTTAAACCTCAAATCTTACTCAGTTTATTTAGTTTATTATGAAAATCTTTAATGTGGTGCAGTGTATGTTAAAAAATCCCATATCTTCGCAAATAATGTTTCTGAGAGTTCACGTATGTGCCCGAGATCTGTCATCAGTACCACCTTGGGCTTTGTTGCTATGGCGGTCGGGCTGACCTCTCTGCAAAGATGAGACAAAATTTAAAATGGCTTTTCCGTGCTGTCGCGTGCAGCTGAACAAGGAAAATTGAAAATCTCGTAGTAATGTATGGGACTGGGACAATCATTAAAATGCGATTGGTGTATTTCCCTGTGCGCTCGTAAACACAGTCGTTCACGTTTTGTCTCTGTCAATGTGGCTTGAGCGTAATATCGACCATTTGATTGTAGGCGTCCATTAAATAAATTTAGATTCCTCAGAAAATAAAAAAAAATAAATTATTATTTAGTGGACCTGTCAGTAAATTTAATTCGACTGCAATGAATATTTTATGTCACACTGTTACACTATCCTGTAGCTGCTCCAGAATAAAGTTAGATATTAAGTTTATCACTACTAAATTTATCCAGTCTATCAATATCAATCAGGACATAAGAATTTTTTTAAATCTCTCCCTGTTTTTGTTGCTTTAATTGGTTTTAGATACGATACCATAGTGTAAACGTAGTTTTTTAATTGCCCATTTCCATTTGGAGGTAAAGGGAAATATGTTAAAAAATTATCGGAAAATTTTGGACAAGTAAGCGCTGTTTTATTTTCGAGACGAGTTAAATGTCAGTGGATAGAATCGCGCGTGTTAAAAAATACATTTTGTTGAGTTCAGTTGTGCAGTTAAAAACGCCTGTGTGGTCCCTCCTATGTAACACGTGGTTACTGCTAATTTAGTGGTCATTATCAGTACAATGTAATAAACAGTGAGCTCCCATTTAAATTCTGGGTCATTCATTCCAGCGATATTTTTAAGCTGTTTTTCCTCGCTTTAAGAACACGCGGTATTCTTTGTCTTTGAGGGAGTATCTCTTATGATATGAGGGAAATTTAAAATGGAAAAAAAAAAAAAAAAACTATTTCAGTTTATCTAAAACGTGATTTTGGTAACACTCGTTTAATTTGAGTCCAATTTGTGTAGTCAGACGATCGTAAAAACTATAGTGGCATTTGTGAACGACTGATAGGTATAAGTATTAATTCTATAAGCCAGAGGAAAGTGTAAAGAAATGTTTATGATAAGTGTAAGAATTTTTTGAATTTTACCATAGAAACACAGAAATGATTTCCATAACACCTAAATCACTGTTCAGGGTTCGAATCCTAACACGGATATTTTCTGTCTAAGCAAGGTGGAAGAATGGTGCTGATTTGTTCGTTTCAGCTAGGGCAGTGGTATTCAACCTGGGGTACGCGTACCCCTGGGGGTACGCAAAGACATCTTAGGGGGTACGTGAAATTTAAAATATATATATATATATATATATATTATTTTATGATAAATACTTGATAATCAGTAGTGTAATGTATTTAATTTATTTTAGATGTAGATTATATACTATGTATAACTTGAATTATACACCAACAACTTTGGGGGTACAAAGTTGAAGAGAAATTATATCTGGGGGTACGCGAACAAAAAAGGCTGAATACCGCTGTGCTAGGGGATACATGAGTTATGTTTACAAATCCGAAAGCTTTCCTGGGTTTGTGTTCCGGTGATGATGTTGGGTTTATGTTCTTCCTGTGATATTCAACTGTACGTGGCGAATGTTCAGGCCCATGAAAGGGTTACGGGAAACACAGTTACCCAGAGTGTATAAGCATTTGTCGAAACCACCCCGAAGCAATGCCGCGGGCACTCTGATTATCTAGTAAATTCCACCACTGCGTATATCTGAATATATTTCAAGAATTTTGGTACTTATGTGTGAATTTTTATTTTAATAACTCTTCTAATCAGATGCATTTCGTCATAGCTGTGATTTCTTACCTTCTGTCTTTCAAAATATTATCTTCGCCAGCAGATCACATATTTAATCGCAAGTTCACTTGAACATTTCCAATCATTGAGATGATTTCTTTCACAGTATAAATACGTGTACACATTTTGGCATCATAAAATGATATTATATTTGTACAGTGGTGCACCCTGTGTGTTTTCCAGTGATTTTTTTACCTGGTTCCAAGTTGTTGGATTCTTACTATAGCACAATCCACAGTGTGCCATTTTGTTCTGTTCTGTTGATCGCGTGCTTAATGCATCAGGTCCTGTTATCTGGCTGAGGAGTTCGACAATCGATGTGTGTTACTTTCGATGGACGATAGTTTGTAAGAAAGGGCCGTACTAGACTCGTCCCATTACCTGTATCTCCCCATTATGTGTTGTTAGTGGGCAGAGATGGTCGTATGTAAACATCTCTCAGCATCTTATAGGCATTCGCTGTACGATCGTGAATCTTTGTGCAGTGTACAAACCTTGGAAAAAGAAAAATCTCTTTCCTAAAATTCTTGTAACATGTAGTACTTCTGTAGAAATTTTGAAAATTTAAGAGTGATGTAGTCCGAATGTAAGACTAAGGTGATTAAATACAACGATTTGTGTTTAATCCTTAACGTAAGTTCTTATTGTTTGGAGGTTATTCGAGGATATGCTGTAAGTTAAAATTAATTGCGTTTCAAAAATGTTATATGGTTGTTATCATTTACCTGTGGCGCAGGGAACGTAAATAAAAACTGAAAGGAACCTTTCGCTCAAGAACTGTTAACATATTCTGTAGTACTATAATATGTAAGTTCCTTTATCGGACAAAATTATCCGATGCTTAAAATATAAAATGAAATATTATTTGAAGCTTTCTCGTCGACGTAACTCGATAAAATCTTCTCGGGCGATCAGTCACGTCAGATTGGTTAAACAATAAATCCGACGTTTTAGGGACCATCTCTGTCCCCATCATCAGGCATCAGAACTCTGATGATGGGGACAGAGACGATATCTGAAACGTCGGTTTTATTGTTTAACCAATCTGACGTGACTGATAGCCCGAGAATATTTTATTGGATTATAAAATGAAACTAAACTAATTTTGAATCGCGTTATTTAAATGTAAATCGTTTGAAGGGGTGGAGATATTAACAAGAATTGAATGGGATATAGTTTGTTTGAGTATTTCATTTTGTTCGCGCCGAGAGGGAACTTCCGTGTTAGAAACATGACAGAATTAATCGTAAATGTCATAAAAATTGAGAACTCTAATGAATTGTTTTAAAACTAATGAAAATTATGGGCCTATGAGAAAGGAAGGGAAGAATAATAAAGGAAAACTCCGCTGATAAACAGGGAAAGTTGCAGCAGAATGGCCACTAATCTATGTGCCATGACCTGCACGTTACAACGCTTAATTATAGGCTCGTGTCAGAATCCAATTCCTGATTTTCCAGTTCGGAAAGGGGAAAAAACGGTCAGGTAAGTAGGATCTGCAGTGCCATTTCCAGCTGAGTTTTTGTTGTATTATTGACCACTTTCGCGTATTTCCGGGGTCCTGTGTGAGTTCATCACTTCAGTCTTCCGTTCCGTTCCATTTCATTCCATTCCATCATTGCATGCAGGTGATAATACCTAGTTCTGTAATCAGTGTTTATATCTGCATCTCGTGACGCGAGGAGAGCTCTCGGTTTAAAATGCAGCAATGAAACAAGAAGAAGAGGGAAAAGTTTTCTTTCTGGGGAGTTCTTGTAACACTGCATAATATGCAAATATGAGTTTCCGAGGAAGTTTCGATAAATTAGCACACACAATTTCACCAAGAAGACAGAATAATGTGGACGACTTTGTGCATGACGGATATATATATACTTTTCTTTCAAAAGTCAACGAAGACCTGTAAATATTTGTTAGCTGAAGACACGCGGGAAAATGTGAGTTTCACATTTTTTTTAATTTGTTAAAATGAAATTGGAAGACGTAGGTGTGTGTGGGGCAATAATACAAAAATAATTCTTATATTTAATATCTTGCGACTTTGCTTTACATTGGACTGACTGAGTATTGTTCCAGTTGTCGGCTCTTGTGTTTATAGTAATTAATTTCGTGTTGTACAGTAGGTGGGGGATTTATTGACCATCTGATAGACTAGTCTACAGAACATTGACCTCTGGAGTCAGAAAATTGAGGGTAACCCATAGGTGAAGAGATTGATTCTGAAGTCAAGCACGGGACAGACTTTCAGCATCGGTTTTTAATATGAATAACAATAAATCTCGATACCGACTTGCTTGCTCGAGTTGCAGTATTTTATGCTTTGAAGATATTATTTTCCAACCGATTACTGAATGCCCTATACGCGGTTTGTGAAGGAAATTGTTTATGTCAGTACCATGCGCGATTGGCTGATAGGAACCTCCTAGTGTATTTGCTGTACTTGTACCGGTTTTGCGCGACGCCTGAGATGAAACTTTGGATCCGGGCAGGCTGTGTGTTACTTACGCTAATCTTGGTCTATAAAAATCAATGAATTCCTTGCTCGGGGGGTTATTTGCGTGCTGCATTCAATAATATGTGCATACAAAACCCAGTATATTCAAGGATCTTGGGGAAATAAAAGTTAGTAATTTGAAATGTTGTTCTTATCTGTCAGTCATGGTATTAGTAATGGTTTATAGCCTTCCTTTTTTAACAGAATTTATTAGGTTTGACTATGTTGAACGTCCTGGAAACCAGCCCCAAGAGAGACAGTGTATTTTAACTACTGGTATGAAGTGATCAGCTGTTTTATCGCTTGCTGCCGAACGTTGTACATGCATGGCAAAGTGAAACGTCTCTGGTTAATGTGCACATCCTACAGGGATCGACGCTGGAGTCTGGAATTGTGCTGTCACTGGCAATGTTTGTGGTGTTTTCTTGTAAATATTTAAAATGCATATAATGAACACGTTTGGGTGAGTCGAATCTCTTTCAATCTTTACGTTATGTTTGCGAAACTACTGAACGAATTTAAACTAAATTTGGTAACTAACTACAGTTTATACTGAAAGATGTCGGGGCGAATCCAATTTTGCCTGGATCAATCTAATACAAAGCATGAAGTCTGAATCGAAAGTATCCGTTTTTTTGATAAGTGTAGATGATTATGGTACGAAGGAGTAGTTAAATATTTGTATTTTTTTTAAAATCCGTTCATTGCTATTTTGCGTACCCCACATATTCGCTACATCCAAAAACAATTCAAATAAAAGTTGTACATATTAATAATATCTATATTTTTATAGTAGTAGGGGGCTTGTGACATTTTTTTGTACGGTAAGTATTTTTGAGAGAAATTTTGTTTAATTTCAGCTTCATGCGTAGAAGGGACACGTACTGACCAAAATTAAATTCGCCCGATATATTTCACTGTAGGTCTCGAGTACCGTAGTTCATCAGAATTCATCAATTGGTGTCGCAGATCAATCGTGTGTACATACACACGAGTACAACTCTCCTAAAGCTTTGCTTTTGCTTAGTGAACTGTACAGATTGAAAGCATTGAAATGGCTCGTCATACAAAACCTCTGAACATTACAGAAAATATAGATTTCAACAAGAACTACCATGTAAAATATTTATCGCTGTAAAGTATTATGAACAACTTCAATAAAGACACGCCATGTTACTTAGGCATTAGTGGATAATATTAAAATGGATCTAAGTAAAATGATTGTTAGGGTGTGTGATACATTCATCTGGTATAGGTTAGGGGAATGTAGCGGCTTTATATGAACATGGCAATGAAGCCTTGGTTCCATAAAAGGCGGGTAATATCTTGATTACCTGAGGAAGTAATATTCTCTCAATAAGGATTCTCTTCCATGGACTCATTTCATGATTTGTGTTCTTCAAGAACGTAGCCATTTGTCCTTGACGTTTGATTGCGAAACCACCGTGAAATTTCCATGAAAGTTTAAGGTCATTTGTTCTTGTTTGTCGCTGATGAGCATGTCTTAGCAAAGCCCGAGGGCTCGTTACATCTAGGCCCGGTCTTCGGTCGTAACATTGTCACTCTAGAGAAGCATTGGCCAAGAAGTGGTCAATTTCTGTTCTGCACAAGTACAAGAGTCTCTCGCCCGATCGATATAATGTTCCGGGATCCGTTCTCTCTCCTTCATTTGAGTTTATTTTCAGTTCCCTCCACTCGTCTAAGATAAATCGATCAAATTATCTGTTACTTTATTTACATTATTTTTTTAGTAATATGTTTGGTTATTTGTGTCTAGATACAGTAATTTTTTGAATCCGTGCAGTGTTATGAGTAACGCTTCAACCTTCACATCAGTCTCTGATGATGAAGGCAAAGACAGTCTATGAAACATTTGTATTTAATTCCATACTCACGCCGCTAATTATCTGAGAAGGCTTCATTGTATCCAGTCTCTATTAAAGGTCTAAATGTTATTGTATTTCTTAGCTTCATGATGATATAATTAATATTCCCCACTTAAACTTTTTAGGGACACTGCCTTTGCTCTATTAGAACAAAATATGTGGTATCTGTGGTAAAAAAATAGGTTGATTCAGTTACTTTATGCAATTCAAATTAAGTCATTTACATGTCTCTTTTCTAGTGTTAAGGGAAATTACAAGAAAAGAAGTTTCTCTTTATGAAATGTTGTCCAGAATTACTCGCTTCACCTGCATCAGTTTATATACTTCTGATACGAGGCGCGTCCACAAATTAAGTTTCCCACTCGTCCCACAGCTAGCAAACCTTATATTGCGCGAAGCGACTGTGCGTACGTGATAGAGCAATGACGTAGCATGGCGCATGCACTAACGGTACCTCCCGCGTTCTCACATTAGCATCGTTGCAGCTGTTGAAGATGGAGGTTCTTATTCCAGCTCCCGCCGACTGTGAAGTGCGGTCAGTGATAACGCTAGGCCGCACACGGCTCGACGGACAGCAAGTCTCCTGCAGGAGTTCAGCTGGGAGGTGTTTAATCATTCACCCTACAGCCCGGACCTCGCTCCCAGTGATTTCCATCTTTTCCTACACCTCAAGAAATTCCTGTCCGGTCAGCGTCAGCGTTTTGAGAATGACAGAGAGGCGGAGATGGTTGTCACACAGTAGTTCGAATCCCAGGCGGCAGACTTCTACGACACAGGTATTCAAAAGTTGGTCCCACGGTATGACAAATGTCTCAATTCCGGTGGCGAATATGTTGAAAAATAGCTGGACACTTGCTGTATCTGTTGCAATAAATATTTCCATGAAATTGTGTTTTGTTTCTGTAAACGGCCCAAGGGAAACTTACTTTGTGGACGAGCCTCGTACTTTTGTTTACATTTGTACATCTGTTTAATATTTGAGGTTGTTGGGTTCGAATCTTGACCGGGATATCCTTACTTTTGTTATTCAGTTTCTGGACGCTACATAAAATCATCAGTTGCAATAGTGTCTTCGAAAGTTATTATTATTTATGTTATTGAACTTTTGTTACGTAACCAGTATGGCGGACATGTGAAATATAATTTGTCTTCTGACGCCATGGCTACACGACTGTTGCTTTGGATTGAATCTTCTCCTGATTTAACGATTTAGGCCGTCCAACCTGTTCCAATTAAATTCTGAAATTTTAAGCCATTTTAGACATTTTTCAGGTCTCTGTTCTGGGTGACTCGCCAGTCGCAATGACTCTACCTACACAGGGCAGCACAATACAAAGAGCGAGGGGAAACATATATGCGTCGACTGGCATATTTTGGTAATTATTTTGCAAGAGCTTTTCGCGTATTTGGGGAATATTTCATATAAAGCATAAGAATGAGGGTAAAAAGGGAATAAGTCCTTTGGTTGGACGCGGACTGATTTATGTGTCTGTTGGTGGCTGAGAAGAAAGTAGTATTAAGTGTACAAACAAATTATATTCATTAAACTTTCAAGGAAGACGACTAAAATGTCAGGGTTATGGTACGCAGTTGCTGAAGCTTAACAGACAGCCTCCATTGTGTGTTTTATTGATTTATTTTTAAGATGGTAAAGTTGCGTCATATTGTGATATAATAAGTATATATTAAATCTTGTCCGTCTAATCACAATAATTCTTATTAAATATTAAAATATTACAATAATTAACATTTCAACATTTAAAATATTCAAAATATTAAATGATGTTCTTTATCGAAATATTCGATTTACATTAGATCATCATTTTTTATGTTTCACGACATGTTTCAGTTGAAGCTTTATATAATTATATACACCTGAGGATGGTTCTTTTAGGAACTGAAACATGTCGTGAAACATGAAAAATGATGATCTAATGTAAATCGAATATTTCGATAAAGAACATCATTTAATATTTTGAATATTTTAAATATTTTAAATGTTGAAATGTTAATTATTGTAATATTTTAATATTTAATAAGAATTATTGTGATTAGACGGACAAGATTTAATATATACTGATTTATTTTTGTTCATTCGATCGTCAACTAATTTGATGTACCTTCCTGGCAAGTTCATGGATAGTTTGAGGAAAATAATAAAATCTTAAGTCAATATAGCCAGTCTCCGGGTTGTGAACTTGGGATCTCTCGAACATAAAGCAGGAGTACCAACCTTTCAACTGCAACTCTCGGCCCCGTTGTGGTCAGCATGGCCGTTACATGTAGTGAGGAGAAAATGTCACTTCCACAATTTAGATGAAGCCAAAGATTAGTTTTTAAGTTGCGGTTTGATTTGTGTACTGCGTTGTCAGTTGCGTATAACCAGTGCAGTTAAGTCGAATATAAAGCCATTAATCAACCAGCCATTTTGAACCAATGTTACCGTATTACAACATATCTCTGCTCGGTAGTGGAGGTGGGATATGGATGTAGCCTTAATTAAGAACTGTCAGGCTACATGCAGATACCTCGGTCGTTTCAAGAACGATGATTTCCACTTCGCCGTACGTGCTTGACAGTGTTTTGCCTCGTGATTAGCATACAGAGTGTGCAGGGATTTCCCGCAACGGTTGTTTCTCTGCAAATACGCATAGGCCTACTTTATTCTCAAACTTTGGAGTAATTGTTTTTCTGTTTCGTCAAGTTTAAAAATGTAATTACGCTGAATGTGTTAATTAATTTGTACAGTCATAACATTCAGTTTGAATTGAACCAAAATATCTCAAAGGATGTTCATCATGGAAGTATTTTATAAAATATATACTATTAAGGTCTACTTGTTGTTTATTTTAATACGTTACATCTTATGTGCATTTAACGAAATGTAGGACACAGTCTTTTTTTTTCCTTTATCAGAGGTTATAATGGACGAAAGTAACTTATGTGAAATATAAAGGTTTCTGTTGGTGATCTGAAACATTGTGTGTGACTGTTTTATTTTATTAAAACTTACTCGTAGTCTTGTATCCAACATTAAACCCTATTTTAAAAATGTTGCAATTTAAAAGACGATAGTTAAAAGTAACCGTATTCGAAAATAATGTACTTTCCACTTTAAACTCGTTAAAGGGCAGAACTCGTCGAAATGTTTATTCAAATGCTGTTCTTACTGCGTTACTCTTTCAAATTTGTTGTTATTATATCTAGGAAAATGTTTACTTTTCATTCTGATAACTGAATAAAACCCAGAAATAAGACTTTGAACAGCATGCAGATTTATAAATATAGAAGCATATGGTATTAATAGTTACCACTGACCTATAAAGTGTTTTTATCGTATTCTCTCCAAGTACATAGGGCCATGGGCGTATGTTTTTTTTTTAAACTTCGTATAGTGTGGACTGGTGAGATGCCGATATCAGAATCCTGAATTTTTAATTGCCCCTGATAATTATTATTTCGGATGGTTTGTTTATATCATTGTTCTTGACAAAAATAATTACGTTTTTATGCTTACATATCCAGCTAAAATTCATTTACGTCTATACATAAAGGCCCAACTGAAAATGTGCTGGATGAATAGGCTTGTTGCTAAGAACAAGACTTGTTCAGAAATAAACCTGCCCTATGGTATTTTATCCAACATGAACTACCATGGTGTTGAACTCAGGTCTCCGCTGCATCTCCCCGCAGGCCATGTTTGCCGACGCATTGCAGTCGTAAAAAGTCATGCGTAGACGGAAGATCACATACCGTAGCCTTCGTAGATTTTTAGACAAAACAAATCGGTTTTGTTCTTAAAATGACAGAAGACAAGGCTCGTTTAAATATAACATTCAGCTTCATTTTAATCATAATTGTAAAAAGTTGACACCTTTATTTAACGAGCGTGCTTCTTGTCTGGAAACAAAGTAATATCGTTCCTCAAACCAACGAATGAATGTCCGAGAGATGAGGCATTAACGCGTTAAAAGAAAGTAAAATGAAGTTAGACTCCACGTAATTATTTAGCACCTTTAAGGAATCCTGTCTTCGTTACAGAAAACGGTGCCTCGGACCGGAGGAATCACTTGGAAGAAAGTCAGAATTTTTGAATTAGAGCGATGCTCAACTGTTTGTAAAGGGTAAACATACACGAGGTCTGGCGGTTAGGTAACACTCTCTGTAAAAATATAGAGCTAGGCTATACTTGCCTTCAGCGATCCCTGTCACCTTTGCTAGAGTCATTCGCGTTCTGATATTTACACACATTCTGTCGTCTTTGCAGACGGTAATGGAATACTTTTTCCTTTCAGAACTGTCGTCGGCAGTGCTTTGAACAGATTTATGTGATTCTGTTTTTTTGGCGTAAGAGGTAATTCCTTTGATACAGTATAAAGCAGCATATCGGCATGGTTGACCTTAGATTTTGTGGTTCCCGAGGCAGCGAGTTTGGTAGATAATAGTCCTGAGGACAAAGATGGTCCTCGAAATGTTGGTGTTTTCTCCATTTAACCACCTGACACCGCTTGTAGCCCAAGAATTCATTATATTTTGTCGCCGTGAAAGCTTCAGATCATATGTGTTGTGTGGTGTTGCATCGTGTCGTCTGATAGAAGTTTGCAGACTATTTGGAGGCGCTTTCGTCTTCCATCTTCAGGGCAATGATTCGCGGCAGTATCCCAGTAGACAGATTTTGTCATTCACACTTTCGTCGCTCTCAGAATCTCTGGAAATTTCCATTTGAGACTGGAGTTTTGTTATCGGGTCATACTGGAAGACCCATCTCACGTCCGTCAGTATTTCATACAAAATGCCTGGCTCTTCTAGTAATCTTGTGGGAAATCCTGAGCAATTTTGTTTTCTTGGTAAATAAACAGGATACTCTGTTCATAAAAATAGTTATTTCAACCACAAAACAAACGGTAATGCCAGTGACGTTTTGGTGAAACTAAAGAATCATGTCCTCTCGGTCGCTGTACAATCATATGAGTCAAGTTATCTATTTGCCGGATCTCGTAAATTAAGCTCGAGGATCGTTCTGGAAGCTCGCGACGAAATGTTTGTGGCAAACGAAAACTCTCTCTTAGGAAGATATAAAAGTAAACGTTTCCCACACCCCGTGGCTATTTTTTTTTTTTTTTTTTTAGCTCAGTGTGAGTTGCCCAAACACTAAAGAAAACTTAGGGAATAGATCGCAGTAAAAAGAAAATAAAGGAAAGCAGAAAGTAATGAGCAGAAGTGTGGGAGAAAGGAACCGGCTAGTGTTGCTGCTGCAAAGCAAGAGATAAACTTATATCACGCGATGTAATGGGTTACCCATGCTCGATGTGTTGCTTGCTGCGTTCTGCTCAGGGGCGATTGATCCATCACGTTATTTCTACTGCCATGCTCCCGCGAGATGAACTGTCATTTTGCGAAGGAGTATCTTTCCTACGTTGATTTTTTCTGGTCTAGCGGTTAGAACGCTGGCCTTGTAATCCTGGGGTCTCGGGTTCGATTCCCGGCGGTGCCCGAATTTATAACTTGTGTTGGGCAAGGCCGTGGTCTAGGCAACACGAAGTTTTCCTCCGGGGGCTTCTTCCCCGGTTTCTCCGTGGCATCCCAACAATTACTCCATTCACACACAGAAGAAGGCAATGGCAAACCACTTCTGGATCATCTGCCAAGAACGTATATGAACAGGTCCCAGTCCGAGAAAAGGATGGAAGGATCCTGTTCATATGGACCTGTCGTCAGACAGAACACTAAATAATAATAATAATAATATATAATACAGTTGGCGAAATTACTACAAATAAGAAAGATGAATATATGATTATATGTATGTTTTGAAAGGTGGCAAGAGACAGCTTGGATTTGGTGGAAGGCAGAGTTGCATTTTGTGGCCAGTACAGGTATTAAATTGCCCAAACATTGAATACATGAAAGATGTAATTTTAGATGTTGTTTTGTATGGGTTTGAAAGTTGTCTCTCGCTCTGGGGAAAACAGGTTGAGAGAGTGAATTAGAAAAAATTTCTTAGGATTCCGTCGCTTGATATTTCCAACTCGGAGAGGAGTTTGAGAACATGGCTGATTGCCTACCTTCACTCTTTATTGGGTAATGTAATGACTGTGAAGTTAAGGATGAAGAGGCGAATTAATTGGCCCGATTAAACAAAAATGTTTTTAATCTTTTATTGTAAGACCTTACTGGAATAACGGACCAGACGCGTAGGTGTGAGGAAAATTTAAATATAACTTAATGAACTTGCTGTGAAGATGTGAACTAAATGTACCTGACTCGGGATATGTTCTAGTTTTAGTGGCGCTGAGTTTATAAGAGGGGACAGTAAATTACATTTTAGCCACTGGAGACCTATACAGACTGTAACCACTTAAGGACTTGATGCAGGCATCGAGGAGACATTACTCTGGTTACAACCGCCAGTAAAGACTGCTCCGAATAAAGTAATTCACATTTTGTATTCGTACTTAAATACAATTAGGCTTGTACATGACTTTAACTTGGCGAATAGCAAATACAGTTATCAATTAACTTGTGTTTACAGTGTTCTGCATCTAACACTGGACTTTTATCTTATATTACTGTAAATAAAACATTAAATCGTACAGGAAATTCGTTAGTAAAACATTTAGATATCAGAATATGTACACGTAAATGGATATGAGAATGATTTCGACACAGAACACAAAATATTTTAAATTTGCATTTGTCCGGAAGATCTATCTATTTTCCTAATTATAGCCCTGTTTTTCTTTCTGTCCGGAGCGTGTGACACTGCGCCATACTTTACGTTCTTGTCATTTATTCAGCAGATTCTGTTCATAATCGTTACATAGAAACTCAGAAAATATCACAATTTCCATCATTTGTAAAATGTAGGTTTTTGTACCCACGTCTCCATAACGACGAATACGTGATTACTTCTCACAAGACAGTTATAACTATTGCAAAGTCGGATTATATCATTATTATACATTATTATTATCATCATCATCATCATAACAAGGACGATACTGTGTAGGATTTGAGGTTTTCACAGCGGTGAGTCTGAAGTTTACTGTCTTCTGGGTTATTGTGCCGTGTATTCTGGTAGATTTCCACCAACATTTTAGAGGTCATACTGCCTCCGTCATCAGGGCGAAATAAAATAAATAAAATGTTTCTGAACTGTTACCAGACTACACGGCGCAATAACCCAGAAGACAACAAACTCCAAGGACTCTGCTGTATGGATTATCATCATCAATATCATTATGTAATTTTATAATGAATTCTTCTCGGGCTACCAGCCGTGTAAGGTGGTTCTCGAAACGTTGGTGTTTCATCCATACTTAGTCGCCGTGAAAGCTTCAGTTCATACTCGTACATTGCGAACGTCCCAGCTTTAGATTCTCGGCAGGTCTACAGAGGGTTCTTACCTCTGGGGTAAAGCGCCCAGAACGTGAAGCTAGCAGTTCACTTCCAACTGCTTCAATTTAAGTGTAAGCGGATATTTAAACGTCGTCTGTAACATCTTCACGCTTACCTTGCACTTGTTTCGTCATTATTTCTGCGGTAGATCGAGACCGGGAGGTGGAACTGTTTACTCGGCTGTTTGATGTATCAGTGTTTAGGACAGGCTTATCGTTGGTTGAACGTAGATCCTCTTAAAGAGAACTGTGCAGCGTCGGTAAGCACCTTACGTCGAAAATGAAAGGTGGCTCAAAGGAAGATCCCTGAAGTTCATTCTCTTCTGATCTCCGTGTGAAATATGTCAGATTCATAACATAAAAGAGAACGTCTGGAGGTTGCAAAACTGAATTCAGTAAATGAAAGAATTTTGTGGCAAACTGCAGCTCACCTAAAACATGCGCTTTAGGTGAACATCATTTCTGTGAAACTTTCAACGATGCCTTCTGTATCTCAGATTATAAGTCTTCGTACTAAAAGATGATTAGTGAGTAGTATATTCGAAATGTTGTGGATGGAAGTGTTCATGGCATAATTTAGGGTACTGTCCAATTTTTTTCGCGGCTACTGCAGATAATTACGAACAACTCGGACGTGCCAGCCTGTCTCAAGGCCTAGATTTTAATCAGGGATATACCGATTTTTGAAAGACAAAACTCAACTCTATAATGTTCTTACATATTTTCCATTTTTCGCAACTACTAAGTTTTGAAATCCAGCAGTACGTGACACTGACAGTGTTTTGTTTTTGTTAGATTATTTAGGATGCAAATTAAAGTTTTATCGATATCGGCTGGGTCGTTGTGAGGAGGTGGGCTTTAGTGTGATTTTATTTTTTATCTTGAACTGTATAAATTCATTGCATTGTCCCACCTGCTTTCAAAAACACTGACGACACACCAGGTACAAAACAATATTTAACCAACTGTTTTGCGTGAGTCTGAAGTGCTGATACGTTCGTCTTGAGGGAAGAACATTAAAAATAGCCCTATCTGAAAATAAAGTCCTTGCGATATTGCAGGACAGGAACCGAGAAGCTGAGGTTCTAACACTTCCTTGAGGCAACGGAATTACTTATCGTAAATGTGATTTTTCATCCTGTGACTATGCATTTTAATATACGCTCGAGGTATCATGATTCTGTAACGTCATGCTTGTCTTTTTGTATTCGGCTTATAAAAAGATATGTTCTCGATTCTTGCTGTAGCAAAGCCTGCTCTAGCTGGGAGACGGACATGGCAAGGATAAAATGTGTAAACCTTATTCAAAGCTAATGATATTTTAACGTCACATTCGCTTACTAGTATTTTAGGAGCTCTCAGCTGAATGCTTGGCAGGATAACAAGATGTTAACTAACCTTGAAGTGACTTAAAACCTCAGCTGAACGTGTAAAAAGTTGCAAACGACGTGAATTACTTCTTCAGAGTCTTGTTAGAGGGCTACGTGTGTATTTTCTGCCTCAGACGTAGATATATTAAAGAACATTTTCTCCTGTCTTCACGGGATATTCAGATTAATATTTGATTCAGTGTAAAAATCTTCTTTCTAGCCCCTTGCTTAGTTGGACAGTCTTTGTAAAAGTTGTAACACAAGACGTTATGACTAATAATCCTCATCTTGGTACCATGTAAATTTGTATAATCAAATATACAAATCTGCTGGCCGTTTTAAAGTTTGAAGTGGAAACATTAGTGTCATTAAGAGTCCTCCATTTTTTGTGGATAAATCTTTATAAATAATCAAAGGTTTTTTTAAGGTATTTTTAGAAGAATTTAAAATAGCGTTTTCTGTGCGATTCATCGCCCTGATGACGGAGGCAGTATGACATCTACCATACTACACGGCACAACAACCGAGAAGACAGAAATCTTCATAGTCACCGCTGTGAAAACCTCAAATCATACATAATGACATGGAGTCTGCTCGAAATGTTTTGATATCATAAGTGTGAATAACTTCAACAGAGACCATGAAAGTTTGTATAATCACATATGCTAGTAATGGGGATGGCTTTAAAACCTTCGTTGTACGTCAGGTCGAAACACTAACGCGAGTTTAGAGAATCAGTAGCCTAAGGGAGGGCATAATTCTTCAGATTAAATGTCATTAAAATTTGAAAGTATTGAAAGTAAAGAAGAGAAAATTTTCTGTTTGTTCATTAATTCAACGATTTTTAGCAATAATCTGAAGGACAGTTTATGAATAGATACGACCGAAATGGATGTTAGTCTCGGTCCTGAAAATTTAGATGTTAAAATTACCGGAAGAGGATGAATGATGTCAACGATCCGTAATTTGGGATAAATCTGATTCAACTCGAATGAAATTCTCTGTGAGTAACAGGACTACCGCTGGGATTTACAAATGAATGAAACAAATATGCACAATCCGTACTGCGACCACAGTAAAGTAAAATAGAGCCTCATAATTGGAAAATATGACGCGATTTGAGACAGATACAAAATGAAAACCGGCCTTATTTAGAGCTGGTGAGATCGGTACACTGCAGTCATCCAGCATAATATAAACTATATAAAAATTACTGTAGAAATTATTCTTATGCCTAGAAATGCCATGAAACTTAACGCCACTGTGGGAGATGAACCACGCGTATTCTTAACTTCGATGCAAAGGGAAGTTACTGGAGATCATCCCGCATAGACTGTGTATCCTTAGAAATAAGTTAACCGAAACCCTTTGAAGTGTGGGTTTGTCAGCAAATGAGATCTTGTCGTCCTGATGACAAAAAGAAAAATTCCTACCGGGAATAAAACCCAATTAGGTCCAATTCGACAAATGTTTACACTGTCTTACCTAGAAGCATATCGTAAGCGTGATTATACGATTTATATTATACAATAATTACGGAAAAATTATTGTCTTTAAACCCAAAAAAACACTTATTTTTACAGTATCTTCTTCAAAATTAGTTTCGGACATACGCGTCAGGATTCTGCCCACTCCTTCTGTATGAACATAAATGGCAGTTAGACTGTTTCTTCATCCTCAGTTTACTTTGCTCGTACATTTGTTGAATGTTGAGATAAATTATAATACAACGGCAGACTCGGAAAAGAAAGTAATTAAATGTTCACGCGGTTATTTAATTTGTGAATTTAATTATAATATTTTAAAAGAGAAGAAATGTTAGAATAAAGATTTATATTTACACTCTTTTAATAATGATTTTTAGTATAAGGAAATATTAACTTTAAATATTCTTCAGAATGCTCGAATTAATAATATAACATCCCTTTCTTGACACTAAATTCTTATTATTACAATTCATCAGAGAACTTCTTTATAAATAACATTTGTTGTTTTCCCTGTGTTAGATTTTTTCATCACCAACTGTTGGGCAAGCCACATATAAATGTCCATATAAAACATTTATTTCTTAAATGAATATCCATTTATTTTAAAGATTGGCCTTGATTTTTATAGGGACACTCAGACTGGTAGTCGGAAGGTATTTTTTGTTTCCTGTGAAAAAATACGGTTATTGCTTTCGCTTATTTTGTAAAAAATTTTGTCTTCCGTTACCTTCATCCTCAGCCGGAAGTCGTACCTCATTAAATGGTTTCGTGGGTAGCATCAGTGGAAAAGACAAGTTTGTCATCGGAGCTGTTTTTTAATCATTAGTGCTTCACTTGTTTAAAAATAATCTACCACAAGTGGTTTTCAGTGTACGTAGAAACCATCTTTACCGGAAACCAAACTCATGACACTTTTTCGTGGTTGTCTTGTTTGGATTTTTTAATCTGCTTGACGAAACCAAGAGAGAAAAAAATAGGTTGCTGGTTTCAGGGCATAAGCATGCTAGGTCTGAGGGGAATAGTGGGTATATTATTGAGCTTTAAGCGAACGTGCACAAAGTTTCAGGTTTCTCTACACGATAAACGGATAATGTAAACTAATAGTGTCTTAAGTTAATAGCGCATTATAAAAGACATTTCTCGTCTACAGAAATTGTTTCTTTTTAAGAATTTTATACAGAATTTCTCCGACCTCAGGAACGTATTGTAACTTCTCCCCTTACGAACCTATTTTTATTTATTTAGTGTTCTGTGTGACGACAGGTCCATATGAACAGGATCCTTCCATCCTTTTCTCGGACTGGGACCTGTTCATATACGTTCTTGGCAGATGATCCAGAAGTGGTTTGCCATTGCCTTCTTCTGTGTGTGAATGGAGTAATTGTTGGGATGCCACGGAGGAAAACTCCGTGTTGCCTAGACCACGGCCTTGCCCAACACAAGTTATAAATTCGGGCACCGCCGGGAATCGAACCCGAGACCCCAGGGTTACAAGGCCAGCGTTCTAACCGCTACGAACCTAGGTTTAAATAATTTAATTTTAACGCAGTACTGAACGTAAGTTAGTTGATCTCAAGTTACTGGAAATCCACTCCTTAATAGACAATGATATTACTTCTTCGCTTTCATTGCAAAGATCTGCAGATCAGTAGTCGCTATCAGAACTACAAATCAACTGATCCTAAGCGTCGCGACGCCTCGCTGCTGTTGCCTGGTATATAGACATTAACGCTTACATTGAAATTTATCGTGTAATAAAGCAATCTTAACTACCCTCGGTCCTGTTTATACACAGGTCTGTCTTACGCATGGCCGACTTAATACTACCCAAAACGGGTATGCGATTGTACAGTAAGACACGATTTCAAGTTTGAATCATGTATTGTTGTCTATAGATATAAGGCGAAAATTGATACATTTAATACATCGTATCCATAAACTCCCTGGCTCTGTTCTATTCTGATAGTGTTTCTTAAGTTACTTAAGGATAATGTTGGTATAATCAAATGTAAATAAACAGCCGATGACAGTAGGACACAAAATTGTCTATCAGTTTAGATAAATTACATTTCACGAAATTTTTAACTGCAGGGATGTAAATCTTGAGAATGAAATAAAGACTGTTTTTAGATAATAGTACGATAGATAATAGTCGCTCCCAGTGATTTCCATCTTTTCCTACACCTCAAGAAATTCCTGTCCGGTCAGCGTCAGCGTTTTGAGAATGACAGAGAGGCGGAGATGGTTGTCACACAGTGGTTCCAATCCCAGGCGGCAGACTTCTACGACACAGGTATTCAAAAGTTGGTCCCACGGTATGACAAATGTCTCAATTCCGGTGGCGAATATGTTGAAAAATAGCTGGACACTTGCTGTATCTGTTGCAATAAATATTTCCATGAAATTGTGTTTTGTTTCTGTAAACGGCCCCAGGGAAACTTACTTTGTAGACCAGCCTCGTATGTTGTATTTGTAAACTATGTTGTTGTTAGTGATAATGTTTATCTTATCTGATGAACAAATGAAGCTTAAAGACTCTGCTTCATGCTGTCGGTTGTTTAATTAGTACCATAAAATGGACTACTAACACCTCGTCACACAATCTTCTTAATATACTACTTCAGTTTGAATTGTAGAGTTGACAAATAAACTGAGAACGTGCTGTATGGAACCGTGTGTAGAATCCGTTCAAGCACATGCTGTTCGCCATGGTTCCACCTAAACTATTTATTTTCCTGTCAATATCAGACATTGGTCTTTCATTACAGAACAACGTTCAACTGACATAACACGTAATGGAGTAAAAAAACGCGTGTGTTTCTCTGAGTTAGGCGTCTCCTAGTTTTCAGAGTGAAAACCCAGCGGAATTATAGTTTTCTGCTTAAGCATTGTCCCAATTTTAATTCCATCCTGAATGCAATTACACCCTGATTTTAATAGGTAAAAGTAAAGGAAATTTCTTGCATTAAAGTACCACAAAATTTATTAAGTATTAAGTTTTCACAAACTTTTTCATTTAAGCTTCTTGGTCTCTCCTGTTAAAAGAAATCTGTGCTTGCGACACTGCAGGGCACAAGATCGCGTAACACAGTCATCTTCATAAATTGTGGGTGTACAGAGTGATCTTTATAATATTTAGATCAGAGATGCAGGACGTAACAGGAGGATGGAAGGAATTGCGCAATCAGAAGCTTTGTAATTTGTATTCTTCGAAAAATTATCTTCGTTTAATTTCAACGGGCTTTTGCATTAGTATACAAGTATTTGTGTCTTCTACACATAATTTTCTTGTATTATCTAATCGTATAAAACTTCTTACTTTCATTTTATCTCTTTCTTCACGAAATTTGTCGTAATAGTTATCAGTTAAATTGTATTTGTTTTGTACCCTACGTTGATTTTATAAGATAATAGCATTTTAATATTTTCCGTCAAATCACAATTTTAATAAGATAATAAAATATAAAATATTCGTAAACATGTCGTAAGAGACGTTCCAATTTGTAAATCGATCATTCGATGCGGAACGTGAAATGATATTTTAAATATTTGATATTTTATTATCTTATTAAAATTGTGATTTGACGGAAAATATTAAAATGTTAACCTAATTCACAATATGACGCAAATATACTACCTTAAGATAATAGCATTTTTGGACATGAATTGATTAGAAAATTCCCACAAAGTATTTGAAAAGAATGTCTTTGTACTGACAAGAAATATGCATAAAATTCAAAAAGTTATTTTTTTATGCTTTTTCGATTTAAAAAAATAACTTTTGTGTTTTTACCGTAAATAATGGGAGCTTCAGTAGTTAACAGATGACTAATGAAGGCAGGTCATTCATGCATTATTGGTTTGCGAACTGAGCTTTGGGCATTTAAAGCAACTAAGTGTGAACGAGCGTATGACGTGGAAGTGTGGATTACACGGATGTGCGGTTTTCACACGATCTAATTGAGAGTTGGATATACACGTTATGACCAAAATGGCACAGAGGGCATTGCGGATAAACTCGTATAGGTTTGAACATTATCATTGCTCGCTAGCTATGGGGGGGGGGGGGTGTAATTTCGTTGTGGCACAGTTTAAATAGTGCCGTGAGAGCTAAATTTGTAGATATATTTCTGTCCTTCAAGGTACAGAACAGAGAGGCAAAGTCACTTGCAAGAAGTTTAAAACTGGATGACTAAATTGTCTGTAATCACCTTCACAATACTGGGGGAGCAGTACAGATTTTTAAGCACAATGACGAGCTTAAAAATCTGTACTGCTCCCCAAGTATTGTGAGGGTGATTAAGTCGAGAAGAGTGAGATGGGCGGGACATGTAGCGCGCATGGATGGGACAAGAGGTGTGCACCGGGTACTGGTTGGGAAACCTGAAGGGAAGAGACCGCTGGGGAGACCTAGACGTAGATGGGAGGATAATCTCAGGCGAGATCTATGGGAGATAGGAGTTGAAGGAGACTGGATTTTGTTGGCCCAGGACAGGGTCCGGTGGAGGGCTTTGGTTAATTCGGTGATGAACCTTCGGGTTCAGTAAGCCATCTAGTTAGTTAGTTAGTTAGTTTAATCATTATGACTATAAAGTTAGAGTATTTCTTTGGATTCCACCGTAGGTAATGACAGTGCTTGTTTAACGTACCTTCCTAAGTCGTATTGTAATAAAGCAATGAATTAACAGAATAAAATAAATTCGATTTTATCGCAGTCTGAAGACAGTAAAGACTTTATTTTGTATCTGTGTTCTGTTCAAACAGCTGGAGTATTTCTTTCTTACGAAGTGGTCTATTATAAGATTAAAACAAGAAAATTGGTTCCCCTTATGAAAAGTGGTTATTAAAATTGCTTTATATAAATGAAAATTTAAATAATTTAATAGCCTTTAGTAAAATTCTCCAACAAGAAATTTTATAACAGTCGATGTATCCTTTTTCGAGTTATTTCAAACGTATGGACAGACGGACGGAGCTGATATAATGGACGCCCCGCGTGTATATAAATGCGCTCAAAAAGAATTGGTCCTTCCAGTAATTGCATGTGTTCCCTGTAGAGCTTAATTTTAGTCATGACCCCCGAACGGCTGAACGAGGGAACCCACCCCCCAACCGCTACGTTGCTTTGGTTTGGCAAAACAGAATAAACCAAATGAGAGAGAGTAATAGGTCTAGTAGTTTTGGATGTGATTTAAGCTTTAGTTCAAGTTGAGCTCTTGGTTGAGTCTTTGAACTACAAATTCATATAGCATCGAAATAGAAAACGTATTTATTTAACGACGCCCTCGATACGTCAGACTAAGGAAAGATGATAATGAATTATGACTAGGTAAGGTTTTGGAAGTGACGGTCGTAGCCTGTTTGGAAACATCCCGGCATTTTCCCGCAAAAACAAAAGGAAAATTAACTACGAAGACCAAAAGGAATACCTACAAAAAGAAATCTACAAAACGAATAAATCAATAAATGGTTGCATTAATAAATATATATTAGTTTTAAAGATAAAAATAACAATAAAAACCTGAGGATGATGCAATATCATCGAAACATGTCGTAAAATAATATACGCTGAAATGTAACATCGTAATAACGATGAAAAGCGCCAAATTTTAATTTTAACAACAACATTTTAAAAAATCAAGTTTGTGTATAGACTGAAATAATAAATAAATATATACAAAATTAACTAGTTACAGCAGTAAAGGTGGTACTCGGTTTAGGTTCGAAGCAGGTACCGCAGCTATAATATCTTGCACGATAGGATTCTATTGATACTGGTAGTTGCTTTAAGGTCTTTCATTTGAGAGAAGCGCATTGTGGCATTTTTTATGGCAAGGTTCCATTTTTTGTAGAGGATCTGAGAAAATTTGCGAGAAATTTCACCTACGACAGACAGTAATTCGACCAAAATTCGAAGCGGATACCTCCTACGAAATGTTACAGCCACGCCAACCTCCTCAGTAGTGGCGTGGTGAAAAGGTGTCATCTGTTACCGTTTTCGATGTTGGACCAGTTTACGGTGGCATAATTCAATACAGTTTTCGACGTTCATCTGGAAGGACTGACAAGAACCTTGGAACTTATGTCTAGACCATGTACGAAGCAAGGCATGAAGACATCGGCTAATGCAGTATGGATGTTCGCTGTCGGACGTTCTGCAGTAGGCTGGCGTGCTATGGTTCGTATCCCGTCGCCCTTTCCGTTCTAGCTTCGTAACATCGCGTGCTGCATTTTGCAGGTCAGTGGCGGGCTTTCAGCTCCGGAGTTGTGTGTGTCGCTCCGTTTGACGTAGACGTAGGTACGCCACTTACTTCATAAAACAATATTTCGCGAGAGAAGGGTGGTAATACGTTGCTTGTAGTGCGTTAGAGTTGTACCAACATGAAAAGTGTTTCCTATGAAAGTTACAAGCTTAAACTTAAAGGGAATATATATTTACAGGATTATGTTACTCGACCTTATGATGAGCCAGCTTAGTCCACACTAAGATGCATTTTGATATTATACTTCCATCTGCACTTCGGTTCTCCAAGTGGACTATTTCCATCAGGTTTCTTGCTAAAATTATGTTTTCAGTCTTTTCCTACGCGTTCTGCATGTCATGTCCATCCCGACCTCCTTGATCAGATCATTATAAAGAATTGTAGTTGATATTAAACATTCTAAATGTTATCATTGTAAAATTTTCTATTCTCAGATCTCTGTAGGGCTAAACATTTATTCTTTCGACGGTGTATAGTATAAATTCTGCATCTTACAAGTCCGATTGGCAGAGCATAAACAGGTAACTTGTCTGCTTTCATTCGGGACATATCGGTTCAATTGATAACAATTAGTTTTTAACATACGGAAAAATCTTCGTCGAAACTCGAATCCAGAACACAAATTTGGAGGTTTGACCTCTCTGTTATTTCTTACCAAGTTTGGGGCAAATTGGTATATTCTTTCTCGAGCTATAAGCGAACATACAGTAACACTACGGACACTCTGCTAGTTGCATACAGGCCCATAATGAATGATTTGCCACATAATTTATTCTGGGTAAATTTCAATGCAGTTTTTACTCTGGGTCCGCCACTGACTTCAGGAGGAGAGAGAGAGAGAAAGGTACAGGTAATGCTGCTAGAGTGAACTTGGATCGCAGATAAAAAGCTGCGATTTCGCCAGTAGAAGCGGTTGAACATGAGATAATTACAAAGAGCCTCAAAACGTAAATCCATCAAAATCCTCATTCACCAGTAGCGACACACACGGCTGAACCAATGTTCGATCTGCTCTTGAAGTGAAGTGTGATACGCGTTTTCAGGTCACATTTGTGGGGGGCGCTGAACTGTTACAGTCGCTGAAGTTGAGACGCTGTGCGCGGTATCTAGGACTGATTATGAAAGAAGATACGTCACAGAGCTCTGGATTGTAAATCCGTTTTGCATATACGTCGTGGTTTAGAACACTAGACCCACAGTCCCCGTGTGTTAATCGATATTTTATGGATATACTCCTTGCCCTTATTGAAGGATATTTGAGATACTTCGTCAATAGAGGCAGGGAATCAGTGTAGTAAATCTCGTTCATGTAATGGTATGTGTCTTAGTAATCAGTATGGTGGTGTACAAATCAAATAACATTATGGGGGACGACTATCTTGTCAGAATACAGGCATACCTCGGAGATATTGCGGGTTCGGTTCCAGACCACCGCAATAAAGTGAGTCACATGAATGTTTTGGTTTCCCAGTGCATATAAAAGTTATGTTTACACTATACTGTAGTCTATTAAGTGTGCAATAGAATTATGTCTAAAAAAAACAATGCGAGAATTACCAAAATGTGACACAGAGACACGAAGTGAGCACGTGCCGTTGGAAAAATGGCGCCGATAGACTTGCTCGACGCAGGGTTGCCACAAACATTCAATTTGTAAAAAAAAAAAACGCAATATCTGCGAAGCGCAATAAAACGAGGTATGCCTTCATTTGTTACTGTTTCGCTACATCAGCTTACAACAAGCAATGCAACATGGTACAGGAACTCTTTTAAGTTGCTGGTTGTTAATCAGCCTTCTGAGAAATTCCCTCCTTTTATAGAACACAACGGATCATGATCTTGGTTTAAGAGCTCGCTGTGGAAATCTGTCATGAGCCAATTATCTTTTCGCATCTTATTTTTTGAAGGTCCATTATAATATTATCCTCCCATCAACACCCATGTAACAGATACACATGTCCAGAGGGACTGCTCAGTGGAGTTTTCTTGTTATCTCCGTGCCCACAGTCTGCTTCCCCTTGTATGCTCATTATCATTTCGAGACGATAAGATCAATGGTAATGCGTTTTGTGTTCAGAAAGCTTTCATTCCGGTCTCCTCTCCTTACGTCTTAAAGCCGTTCTCTGGGCATGGCCTCGAGCTTGCAAAGTCATCGTGACGTTGCTCATTCGCCACCACGTGTGCCAGGGGCTTGCAACGTTTATCCTCATTAAATTTTCAAAATGTAACATTTCATGCATGCCAGCAGTGTTTTCCAAAAAGTGCTTACTTTGGATTTTGTATGTACACTCCCATGCTGACGTAAATTTATGTGCAAATTGTAACTTATGCGCGTTATTAGAACTTAAAATTACAACGTTTCGGTCTTGTAAAGTTACTTCTATAATTTAATTTGTCATTAGTTAACAAAAAAGAAAAACTGGAAAATATGGCTGTCTTACGGGTTGTATCACTTTGAAGTCCTTACCACCTCCATCATCAGGGCGATCTTTGTAATCACCGCCGAGACATAATCAAATCTAACCAAAAGTGTCTGTTCAGAATGTTTGCGTGATTCAGGAACTCAGAAATGTGGAGTAAAGTTTTCTATCGAACTACAAGATACTTGCCACTTTATTTAAGCAACGAACTTATACTGTAATTGCATATTTAGGTCACTTATGATGGAAAGTAAGTAGTTGGTATAATTTCATTCCAGTAGCATTTTATTCAATGCCTTACTATGCCTAAGATCATAAATAAACTTGTAATGGCTAGGTCAGGTCCGTTGTCTATACACGTTTATCATCGATTCTAATGGACGTATTTCAACTAAATATATTATCGGCCTACGCATCAAATTGTGAGGAGAATTTAATTTAAGTTTTTATCGGTCAGATATAACTACCACTTAAATGGCTATCGAATGGAAATTTATCGACTTTATTAAAAACTATTCACCGTTTGAAACATTCTCACTTTTGTTAAAACAAAAGGGTTCACCTAATTAAAGTATCCAACTTTTATTTGAAGCGTTTATGTTTAAAATTAATAGCATTTTTAACAATATACGATTATATGTGTCTAGTTTTAATAGCATTGGTCATTGCTAAAATGTGGATTTAGCCCCATCATAATTTCATACATTCTCTTTCCAGGTGTTAAGCATTCACTAGCTAACTTATATTAACTTTGATTAAAAAGTAGCGCGGTCTTTGTGTAAATCGCCCTCTTAAAGAAACAGCAGCATTTTCTGACAAATAAGTGAGCCGATGTTTTTTAATTTCATTTTATAATGGAAGCCAAGACACATATGGGATATAATTTAACAACACAGGCATATATATCAACCATTAATTCTTTCTCTATTCCGTTCCGATAAATTATTCACTCAATTGCATGTTGATTACCATCGCAAAATTGCTGAACTAAATGGCGATACGCAAATGTCTCGTTCCATGAATCATTAATGACCTGCATTAAAGAGTGAAGGAAGCCCTCAGCGTCACGCCGCTCAAAATGTTGCTGTGCTATAAAATTGTGGACACCAAGAAACTCACGAAGCATTACCTTCTGCATAACAAGTGTTCTAGAATTTTCCGGACTTGGAGACCAGTAACACAGTAGTGAATGTTTCGATACTGGGCCTCATTGTAAAGTAAATAGATTTGAAGATTTCTGTCTTCTAGATTCATCGCCCTGATGACGGAGGCAGTATGACCTCTGAAACTTTGGTTAACATCGACCAGACTACACAGCGCAACAACCCAGAAGACAGAAATCTTCATACTCATCGCCCTGATGATGGAGGCAGTATGACCTCTGAAACGTTGGTAAAGATCTACCAGACTACACAGCGCAACAACCCAGAAGACAGAAATCTTCATACTCATCGCCCTGATGATGGAGGCAGTATGATCTCTGAAACGTTGGTTAACATCGACCAGACTACACAGAGCAACAACCCAGAAGACAGAAATCTTCATATTACTCACCGCTGTGAAAACCTCAAATCTTACGTAAATAGATTTGTCTAGAAACGTGTCTGTTCGTCTAATGACACGTCTGAATGTATTTCATACCAATACAGAAATGTTGGATGTTGTAAATTGTATCGTACACTTCAGGGCTAAACATGTATTTAATATTTTTCATATATTTCTATTTAACTGTAATGAATGATAAAAATTCCCTGAGTGCTTTGTACCAAGTTAACTGTGCGTGTTCATAAATTAGTAAACTAATTCTGAAAGCTCTTCTTCTGCAAAAATTATATATATATTCATCAGTTCCTATCGGTCACGCTGTACACATGAATCATATATAAATATGAAATTGCTTATTTGTGAAATCTCATGTGCAAATTCAAAGTGGTGTAATTACGGAGACGTAGGAATTTATTGCATTGCTACTGGTAATGCTCCTTAGTACACACAGTACTTATGTGTTCTTTGCGACAGGGTAGCATAATTTAATTCTCCCACTGAGTTCTTAAAAACTGGCCAAAAAGGACTGATGAAGGAGACAGTATGTTTATACGAAACGCAACTATCTACCTGCAAATTCTCAAGGCGTGACAACCCAGGAAAACAACAAAGATATCTCTAATTTTACGTGTTTACAGATTATGAGGTCTTCCTGTACTTGAAACAGGAATGTCATCGCAATGAAGTCAAAATAAATATTTATTGGTCCTAAAATCGAAGGCTTTTTACTAGGAAAACGCTTTTTATAAATCTGTAAGCGATTCCGAAAGGAAATCGTGGAATGAATTCAAAGCAGTGACGCAAAATGTTCTAGCATGTCACGAATCACCCCGCCTGTAAATCATTACTAGACATTTATCAGGAAAACTAACATCACCTACAGTCATTAATCATTTTAATTGTATATCAAATATTCATGTAAAGTAGATTTAGGCCTGTACGTTTTCCCGTCTTTTGATGAAAAATGAAGTTAGGCTTATAAAATCTGTTTTTTTTTTATTTAGTGTTCTGTCTGACGACAGGTCCATATGAACAGGATCCTTCCATCCTTTTCTCGGACTGGGACCTGTTCATATACGTTCTTGGCAGATGATCCAGAAGTGGTTTGCCATTGCCTTCTTCTGTGTGTGAATGGAGTAATTGTTGGAATGTCACGGAGAAACCGGGGAAGCCCCCGGAGGAAAACTCCGTGTTGCCTAGACCACGGCCTTGCCCAACACAAGTTATAAATTCGGGCACCGCCGGGAATCGAACCCGAGACAATCATTGTTACTAATGTAGATCTAATAAAATCAAAGGAACGCAGAAAGAAAAACGTGTAAGGAAAAGATTTAAAATTTTGTGTTAGTGAAAAGAATTAATCCCCAAAATATCTAAAACTGTTCAGAAGAAGAATTTAATTATGATGATGATTGACCATGATGATGGAGGCGGTAAGCACCCCCTTAAACGGTGGTCTGTTTATGTCAGACTACACGATACAGTGTACCAGAACACAAATACCTTCATACTTTCCGCTGTTGGAACCTGAAATATCACAAGAATTTAAACACTTTGGATGCCTTACAAACCGGATTGGGCAGGAATTGTGCGTTAACCCTAGAAGGGAGTGAGTTCCGCTTCTGACAGAGCGGTTACTTCATAAACGTGCTGTTCTACAAATGAATTCTAAGTAAGCCGTAACCATCAGTAGATGACGTCACTCTCCTTTTAGGGTGTCGGTCATTGGCGGTGTTTACTTTTTCCCCCATTCTGTACCTTGTTAATATTTTCTTCCATAACAATTTCATAAATATACTTTTTGTAAACCGTTCTTCTGATAATCATTTGTTAAACTTCACTGAACAAGAATATCTTGGCAAAAAACAGAAGTTTTATGGGGAAAATTATGTTTTCTCTTATTCCGGCACCCATTGAAATTTCCCTGCGCTTTTGAAGTTAAGAGTTGCTCGCGTAACAAAAATTAAGTAGTAAGGAATGTTAAAAGACTCTCTCTTGACGTGGTGTATTTTAAAGTTTCGACGGATTAAACTTCGCTGATTTTAAAACTGCAAGTACACTTTCTTGTAAGATGTTGGGAACTCGTCAATTATCAACTCACAATCTTATTTCCAGATATAACTGTGGTGTTTTTACTTTTCTAAAGATTATCCTCGTTAATTTCCTTATCATTTTAAATGTCTATCACTGAACTTATTGTACTAAATCAGTCCTGAAGAAGGAGGCAGTGTGTGTTGCTGCGAAACGTTAGTATCTGTCTACAATTCCACATTGCGTTACAACCCAGTAGTTCAATAGTAATAGTTTAATAATCAGAAAGGATTTATTAAAAATTAGCCTTTAATCACCATGCTTTTGATGGGGATTTCACAAAAAAAATGTTTGGATATTCCGTATATCCTGTTCGTCGTCATAAAATGACTCCGTTTCGGTCAACGTGATTTCACGATTATCAGTTACTTTGTGTTGAACTCAATAACATTAGCGGTCACGTTACATGGAATTTGTAAAGCGGTTTATTACAACTCGACTTTCCGGTAGGGAAATGCCTTCTTCAGGAATTACTGACTCCTCAAAATTGGCATCTACGAATTCGTTTCTAACCCTCACTGAATTACAAGTTTCTTGTATTGATTTTAAACACCAAGTTACGATAGACAGTTGGACGTGTAGACTAATCTTAGGTTTATTAAGTGTTATTTCAGTAATATAATCATTCTTCATGTTGTCTTATATAAAAAAGGACGGATGAGTGCTAATTAACCATAAATTCTTTGTGTTCTGCTGAACAACACCTTTTACGTTCTCACCAGCTTCTGCGTGTGTTTGCCTCTACGTCTCTCACTAGCGAAGTGCATTAGTCGATTTGAAATGAGGTGTGCATGGTAACAGGCAATAACCATTTAAAGCTACGGTCTGACCCCTGAATCGATATCACACTCATCCGAGGTCTGTGATTGTCCTCCATCGTACGCTAGAACATAATTAAGAGCTAATGATTCCAACCAATTTTTGAAAAGATCAGAATTAGCCTAATCCTGGGTGGGCTGAACGCATTTTGTGGTAACCATGGAGCTGTTCATTTACTGCGATATATATAAAGCAACCCTGTCTGGTGATTACTCAATTTAAGTCTCATGTTCAGCTATTGACCGTGTTCAGGTTTAGAATTTAAACTTTTTCAGACTAAATAATAGGTAGTTGTGGAAAATGGTCACTGATTTACAAATTTTGCGACGTTCATAAACGAAATATAACTAATTTGAAAAATACAATGTTGACAAAATTAATATGAAGTCACAAATGTCTTTCCCTGCAAGAACATTTAGTATTTTATGGCTACTATATAGAAGGAAATTTGCTGTATGAAGAAAATGTATCCTACCTGTGTTAATGTTCAACAAATTGAAACATTTTTCTCATTTCGCGGTGTTTTCGTGCAAATAAAACTTCCATGTTGTCGAAGTCGGTCCAAACTTAAGTTTCATCGTCCAAAGAAATCCGGTCATAACATTTACCATAATTAATTTACCCGTGTGAGCAGAAAGTGTATGTATTATGGTAGTGAGATTATAAAATTAAGGTCTGAATTACTTCGAGCTTCTTTCCAGAGTAAGACCAGGTTAGATATCTTAAATTTTTCGTAATTAGGCAGGAAGAAGTTGAAAATGAAGGCGTTTAATAAATTTTGTTTTCGTGTTTGTGAGTCGTCAGGACGTATGAAATAATATTGTGACCCTCAACTTTGTGGTTTTTCCGATAAACTAACAGAATGCACACATGGTTGATTATGTTTTTCTGTCTGTTCGTCCGTCCTCTGTCCATAGGTTTGAGATTCAGAACTGGTTGACGGATTTTTATGAAATTTGAATCTGCCCCAAGTGCGTTCTTTCTGATTTCATGCACTCGGTAATATCAAACTGACGAATGAATGCAGTTTTATGACTGTAGTGACTGGCTCAAGTAATATATGGTTTTGGAAAGTTTGGAATAATGTATGGGTGGTAATAGTCGGTCGATAGACGTGTTACTGACTCACTTCAAGGGGCCGGATCCTTCCTGCGAAGCCAGTAGTCGCTGAGATAGTCGAGAAATTACCGTCTTCTGTGGAACCCAAAGATGTATTACCGTCACCAAGAGTTCACCACAGGTCTGTATATGGAACCAAGTGGGTCCAATACACACATCCAAACCCTGTTTCCCTAAAAGAATTTTAATTTTAACCTCAGAAAAGTCTTATATTACTTTCGAAAAATACGCTCTGTGCTTTGACTTATTCTACTGTCTATTTGTTCGTTTATGGTGCGAATAAGGTCCACGTATTTCAGCTAGGAACATTCAGAATTAAAATATGAACAGAACGCACGTCGAAACTTCTTGTTTTATGAGACAGACGTATAGTACCATCTTATCGATACTTTGTACTGCCAAATTTTGTACGGCCAGACTGTTGGCGTGGCAGCGACCCTGTCGCCAAGTGCTATCAGGTCATCATATTTTGTATGGTAATGGATCCTCGAAAAACATAGAACTGTTGTTGAAATGGTATTTGTACTTTGTAATACTATGTTGCCGCCGCGCAAAATCTACATTTAAATTTCCATTTGATGGCAATGCGTAATGAACTATTTGAACTAGGATGTGAAATCTTTTATTGAGATGGATAATAAACATCACGAAAATTGTGTAAACACAATATTTTGTGTTAACAGTTACAAACATGGAGACGGTGAGAATATTTTACGTTATACAGAACGTTCAATAATTTTCTATACGGTAGAGGCAGAGTTTCAGAGATCGACAACATCGTTATTATTTTTTTTTAGTTTGTAGCACGGATTATGTGACTGTTGTTTGATGTTGCCCTTACGTTAAATGTGTCTGAAGAAAAGGACGATTCTAGTGAAACATTTTTTATAAATGGTGGAAAATACGCAACAACAGTGCGCCAATGCTGAAGGTTTTACACACAGTGTTAAAATCTAATCGACATTCACTGCATAAATCACATATTTCAAGAGACAAATTCTATGTTTGATGTTCCCAAATCTGGGAGTACTCTGTTCTTCATACTGAGGAAAATTTAATTATGTCTCTCATTGTATGTTGTCCTGGGAAACCATTACGTAAATGAGCTTAACAAACAGGAATGTGAGTTGGACCTCCTCATACAGCTATTAGAAAGAAACTAAGGTTATATCCATAAAAAATAACATCTGTTTAGGATATGGAAAAAGTATACCACAAGAAACGCGTAGCATTCTGTAACTGGTTCATTTATTTCACACAACATGTGGTGTGGAATTGTAATGTAGGCTATGAAGCTTGGATTAATCTCGGTGGCTGTGTGAACAGTCAGAACAGTAGAATTTCGTCGTTAGATAATCTCCATTCTCTTGGTGAATCACCACTTCACAGCCAAACAATTGGAGTTTGGTGCGCCATGTTTCGTATGAGGATCATTGGATCAATTATTTGGTGAGGTACGTAAAATGAATTTGAGGCAAGTCCACACATCAAATGCGGCCATAAGTCTTTTGAGAAAAGCCTTTCAGCATCGAATAATCTCAAGCCACATTTGCACACCACGAAGTCCAGATTTGAAGCTCCTTGATTTTTATTTGTGTGAATGCTTAAAAGTTTGGTCTACGAAATAATTCCAAAAACAATAGACGAATTGACGCAATGTCTTGCGTATCACAGCATGAAATTTTGCGCATTTTTGACAGTAACATTCGACGTGTTGAGAGGTGCTTACAAATAATAGGGCATAATGCCAAATACTTCTTGTAAATAAGTATAAATTTAAGTGAATGTTTTGTTTTCCATTTTTCTTATTTAAAGGGAATTCTGTTCTTAATGGCACTGATATGTTCGTGTGGAAATTGTACGTCCTTGCGTGTCTGTCACCCAGACTAATGTTTAAACCAGTGAACAAATTTTCATGAAACTCGACGATAGAGCCCTGTAATTTTTTGTGGAGGAAAGTCTTCAAAATATATGGAACTTTTGTTGAGGCTTTTTTATGGAATGTTAAGTAACAGCTTGGTTGCCTGTCAAAATATAATCAAAGCTCATGTTCATGGCGTTAAGTAATGAACTATTACGGGTGGGCATGCGAGAACTTGTAAGGAAACATGCCAATAAATTTTGTATGTGTCACATTTCGAAGTAAGTGCTTACAATCATGGCGGTGGTGTGAAACTTTTATTTTGTATTTAGATTTCAACTTAATTAAAATCTATAGCCTATTAGGCCTTAGAAATTGTGTGCAGAAATTTATCACTAAGGTGAGTGCCTACATTTATTAATTTACTCTTTCTGATAAACCCGCCATAAGGGTTAAGCATTCTTAGGAATATTGATGTTCTAACTTTTTCTCAGATTTTATATATATATATATATATATATATATATATATATATATATATTCATATTTGCTTGCGTACATTGAATCAAAAATTGGTTTGTGTCCGTCCCTCGACTCTGATTTAGTTCTGGCATCCACCTGTAGCCGAGGACTGGTCATCATTTTTACCTTAATCTTTTGAAGCCCGAGTTAGTCTAAATAATATTTAAGAATCAAGTCCATAAAACCAAAATTCTCCATTACAGACATCAGTGGGTTTAGAAAATAGTTGCTGTTTACAATGAGAATCATACAAAACTTCAAAGGGTTTGTTTGCAATAAACATTGACGACTGAGTTGTCTCAAGTCCCCTTTGCCTTGAGGTTAATTTGTTATATATATTTGCAAGTAATTCTTAGAAAGATATTCTATTTTTTAGACACCACAGATTGATTTTCCTTAAATTCTGTTAGACCACACATCGAAGCTAAACCTTATTGAGATCCTCATTTTATCGGGTCTGGATCTTGGCCGAGGTCCAGTGTTGTGTCCAACATCTGGTAGAGAGGGTGCATGTTGAAACTTCGTTCATCTGAAGCTACATAAATGTCGTTCAATTGCTTCAGAAGTTATTTAGTCGTCATTAGTGGCAGACAGACGCCGGGGACCTCTTGCCGTGTAAAATTTAGAGACAAAGAGTCTCCAATTAAAAGTCATGTCTTGAACAAAATGATCGAGTCCTGGCGAATTGTTGTTTCAGCGGAATAATTCTCCTTGTGAAGCATAATTACACTCCCTGGCTTACTTCTTATTCTGAGCTGAACAATAATTATTTAAAATATCACAGTGACGTCAGAGTAAAGAGTGCTCGCTGTATAATTTGCGTCACTAGCTTGATGAATCGCTGTAGCAGTTAACAATAGGTCCTAGATTTTACACGAGATTACGACTGTAATGGCGCTGGTACTTCACGATTGAAGTTAATCTTGACGCTCGGCCAGACACAAAAGAAATAAAGAAAATGCAAAAATGGAGAACTTGGCCTTATGTCATCATTCTGCGATAAGTCGGGGTTACGCCTTTTTTTATTCTGGTACTGTTACAAAGCACAAACCTAATCTCAAAAAGTCCTTTTGAAAAGGAGTGAAAAATGTGTAAGATTCCTATCGTCCCCCCCCCCCCCCCCCGATATTCAAGTCTTTTTGCTTTTCAAATTACCATAAATTTGTATTGTCTTGTAGAACATGGCTTTTTACATTTCGTTGTTAGAATTCTTTGAAATCCTATTAGAGAGATAAATCTGTCTGTAATCTCCCTTTTATTTAAATACGGACACATGTTCAGAAATTATATAACTGGTTCTTTTCAAACCCAATGTGGCCGACAATTGCAGATTACCTCGTTTCATGCTTCGTACATTATCAGTTGACTATAATTATGACCAAAGATTCCTAACCTTGTATGAAGTACGAAACAAAGTAAAGCACTGTAACCAATCACGTTTGTAGAAGAAATGCAATTGTAGACCTCCCCATCTCCGCTCATTTAATCTGCGTTAACAGTTTAAACAGAGCGGTCAGTAGTCGTACCACTGAGACAAATTTTGTTACACTGTGAAACAGTTCGTAGCGACGTAACAGGAGATATCGATGCAAATTTTTAAATAAATTAACACAACCCTCGCGTAATCTTAAAACATTGGCACTGTTTATGTTTGCTGTAACTTAAGCTTAGGTTTACCGTTAGCTTAGGCCACTGAATTCTGAATTTGACTTTTACACAGAAACTACGGATATTGAACAATGATAAGATCACGTCCAAAGCAATTTCCTATTTTCCCTCTGGAATTTCTTTTGTGTGTTACTTTCATGTTTCAGTATTCTCACTTATGCCTATATTGTTTTAACTCCCGTCATAAACTGAATGCGGCTACTTTACCACGCGGGGGCGGAAATGGAACCGACGCTGATAAAGTTTGAAATGTGAAGTTTTATATATTTGTATAAAAATTGCTGTTGTACAAAAGTATAAAGCGGCTTGGCAGAAAATGTTCTTCCACGTGCCATAGGAACACGGACATGTCAATTTATCACACAATAAGAATGGAGGAGAGAAAACTTCATAGCCCCTTTGAGAAATGACATGTCGCCGAAACGCCCCATAAGCGCGCCAGATCGTGTGTTTAGATAACCCGCGCTACATACGGGTAACAAGGCGTTGCATATTGAACGAAGCGAGGGATCGTACATCTGACGCGTATGTTCCACATGATAATTTAATACATGAAAACATTGTTGACGTAAAGAACGTATGACGCCTATATCCGTCAGATACTTCAATCTTAGTAACGTTGATAACCGTTACAGAGAATTACTTATGAAGATTTCTGTCTTCTGGGTTGTTGCGCTGTGTAGTCTGGTAGATGTTAACCAACGTTTCAGAGGTCATACTGCCTCCATCATCAGATCGATTAGTATGAATATTTCTGTCTTCTGGGTTGTTGCGCTGTGTAGTCTGGTAGATGTTTACCAACGTTTCAGAGGTCATACTGCCTCCGTCATCTCAGAGTATGAAGATTTCTGTCTTCTGGGTTGTTGCACTGTGTAGTCTGGTCGATGTTAACCAACGTTTCAGAGGTCATACTGCCTCCATCATCAGATCGATTAGTATGAATATTTCTGTCTTCTGGGTTGTTGCGCTGTGTAGTCTGGTACATGTTTACCAACGTTTCAGAGGTCATACTGCCTCCGTCATCAGAGTATGAAGATTTCTGTCTTCTGGGTTGTTGCGCTGTGTAGTCTGGTCGATGTTAACCAACGTTTCAGAGGTCATACTGCCTCCGTCATCAGGGCGATGAGTATGAAGATTTCTGTCTTCTGGGTTGTTGCGCTGTGTAGTCTGGTCGATGTTTACCAACGTTTCAGAGGTCATACTGCCTCCGTCATCAGGGCGATGAGTATGAAGATATCTGTCTTCTGGGTTGTTGCGCTATGTAGTCTGGTCGATGGTTACCAACGTTTCAGAGGTCATACTACCTCCGTCATCAGGGCGATTATATTGGACTCATGCGAACAAAATTCGCCCAGTAGCGTTTAATGCGTAATACGTCAGTTAAATACAGAAATAAAACGTGCCACACTTGTTCCGCATTATGCCTGAATTGTATGCCATTTTGTGATAAAAACGCATAGACTGATAATGGAAGACTTTGTTCGATAGTACAGTATTGGGTAAAAGTATTAAGAACACAGCTAGGCAACAAGATTATTAATTTAGGGTAGGACATTCATACGTTCAGTACGCTTTGTTGCATCAGTACTGACGTCTTATAATTTTATTTTCTCATGATGAAAGACAGAATATTAACGAAGCCCCTACTGTGCGCTCAGAAGTTTTTAGCTAGATTTCTTTACCTATCCTATATCCGTAATGCTTGGCGTGCAAGATGGTTGTAAGACTGAAGAAGGAAAGAGGAGTTAGAGTTTGAATAATTCACATCATGTTTCAACTGGGCCAATACATATTCTTCACTTCGATAAGTCTGATCTACCGAATGTCCCACTTACAAGTGCTTTTAAAGGTTAAATCCATTCACTCCGAGCTCTGAGAAGGAAATGTACCGATTTCCATCCACAGCACTTGGCAGCCAGCCGAGATTACATTTGACCGGCCGCCTTCGTGCTGAAATAGTCGAGCGTCGCTCACGAACCAGGCGGCAGGCATGTTGAACATGTTAAATTTCTGATTTACAGTACCTGTTCAGAATAACATTCAGCCTCGTACAGATCCGCAGTGACGAAATGGTTGTCTATGCAGGGAGTGCATGATATAAACTTAACTCGTAATGTCGGACGTTTATCTTCTAATCCACCTAACCGTGTTCGCTTAAGATGCTGGTCTTATGGGTTGTAACGCCATGCTTTCTTGAAGGTAGATACCAGCGTTTCGGTAGAACAAACTGACTCCATCTTCATGGACATGTTGAGAGACAGAATCTGAAAACTCATATGATGTTGGGTTGAAATTTGTATGAAGCTGATTCAGTTTCGTTACCTACTTTATATGAAATTGATAGTTTCTCAGCTAATGAAATATTTTTTCTTTTATTAAATAAATGTTGTTAGTTGCCATGCTTACAAACGCTATTCTTTGCAAGTTGCCTAATCGATACCTACACGCAATGTGTCTCTAGTACTCATAACAAGCACTCGCGTTTAGGTGTTTGGACCAGATTTGTTTATAATTTCTTATTTATCCGTGCTTGCTACATGCGTCAATTTCATCCATCTTGTAACTAGACAATTACAGAAAAAATAGGTTTGAAATTTCTGGTTGGAACAAGAATTTAATAAACGAAAGGATATCTTGTTGCTAGGTTTCGCTGACTCATTTTATAAGACTTAACTAAATCTCTGTCTCTCATCACAGCTGAAAGGATTAGCGAGTTATCTTAATGAAATCATAGCGTGACAGCTCAATGAAACTTGCAGATTCACTGTAGAACATAAGTCAAATCCATATGTTGACTCCTCGGAGTCCCGAAATATAGAACTTCATTACTGGAGCGTCGATGTTACTGCATTACAGCGTTGCCTCTGGCCACACTGTGCCTCTGACATGCGTGTTAGTATTATAATTACTTGCCATCATTCCTTCGAAGTTTCAAGACTCAGAAATAATTGTGGCACTTACTGGGAAAAGGGTACCTCGGAATAACGCAGTGGGTATTATTCTCATATTGATATCGATATTTTATTTTTTATTGAGTCCATATCAACAGCAAATTAATCTAATTAATAGTAAAGATAGGGAAAATCCTTGTGTGTTGTGCTCTGAGATGTTTCCACATTTGGTGCATTTGGATTGATTTTTCGGATTGTATAAAATAAACACCCGCGTTAAGTTTGTAGACCTGTAGGTTTTTCTACCTAGTATCACCATTAAATAAAAGTATTTTATTATTTTGTTATAATAAAAAGCTCCTGCCGTTGTAAATGCTGATACTGAAGTCATGTCTGCATGTCATGGTCGAACACACTTGTAAACATAATTAATACCACGAATAGAGGAGTACACAAAACTAGAAAAATATGTTCATTAACTCTCAAGAGTTCGAAATTACGGACTGAGGCAAACAATGCCACTGAAATCTGATAACACCACCTAGGGTTCTGTATATCTATCTCCAAGATTCGCCAAGATATTTTAGGTTATGGAATTGGTTTTTACGGTGCAAACAAAGCGTACTTCTGATTTATAAATGGTAATAATGCCCTGTGGTCAGTTCCAACCAATTGCCATGTTACGGTTCAAATAAAAAAGTTAATGAAGAAAGCACTTGGCTTTCAACCAAAGGTGACTACTCCAGAAACGTGCGAACAAGTGCGTGAGGCTGGCGACAGAGATACGCCGTGAAAAATATTTATGTTCCATTTATGCAATCTTGTCTGAGCCAGGAAGCAATAACGTTTGAGCTTTTCTGCGTGTATACAGAGATTTTACTCCTCGCGTCTATCAGGGACACGGGTATGAAATATGAGGGGATGTGCCCGTCCATCATATCCGCGCTGTAGAGTAATCTTTCTTTTGTTGTGAGCCTGAGAAGTGAAATAAGAAAGTAGGGAGAGGAATCTCAGTTGGTTCCGTGAAATATTCATCAGATTGAGCTGTTCTATTTTTGTCTGTGCCGTCCCCTCGCCTTCTCAAATTTTTCTACAACATTATTACGAAATGTTCACAGACATTGCTTGCGGCAGATAAAATGGTATGATTATATATTTGTGTAAAACATCAGTGGATTACTGAGTGAGAATATATATTCTCACTGCGACTCTTAAGATCAAGATGTTGCCCCGTGTAGTCTGGTAGTTTTTTTGTAGATTTTTCGGAGGCCCATATTACTTCCATCACCATGGTGATTGCATTTATTTCCTACACACAGCAGACCGAAAACTTCCGTAAACTCCACTCTATAGATAAATAATATTGTGACTAACACCATGAATATATTCTCAGTGCGTCATTAAATGCATCAACCTGCTAACCGTATTATTCTTCTCTCTTCTCAGTCTTCTCCGGGTAGCAGCGATATACATGACATTTCAGAAGAAAAACCGAAGTTCATTCGCCTGTTAATCAACCCTAACATTACAATATTATTGTATGTAGTAGTAGGTACTGCGTTGTTACAGAAGCAACATTCCCGCGTACTGAATTGTATAAAATTCAAAGCCACTGAATTCTGTTGCGTCACGGCTCGATCATCAGTAACTTGCGTCATATCGCGTCATGTGATAACTTTGTTGCCACGTAGTACGTTCCCTTCAGAAACAGTTCAGTCAGCGATGTGTAAAGAGCACAATTTCGTCTCGTGTCGACTTATCGAAACTTAAATGTCTTATGGCGTCTTGTCGCCACTGCGTCATGTTATTGTGACTGACTTTAATGCTTAAGCAAGAATCAGGAAGAATGCAGTCTACTGTGGCATGCAATATTGTGATCTAAGGTTGATTAAAGAAAAAAATGAGCTTATTCGTACCGCTTTTATCAGGGCAGGTCTGGACAGAAGATAATACAGTTATTAGGCTGCTACATTTAATTGACACATACAGAATATATTCATGCTGTTATTATTTATTTTTCTGATCTTATATTTGATTGTCTGTATGGATGAAATTACTGCATCACCATGAATATAGTCGCGATGTTATTCTTCATTTTGCTTATCTGTAGGAGGTGAACGTAATGAAGTAGAGGGAACAGTTTTTATGTAGAGAATTATTTATCATTGATAAAAATGATACTTTTTTTCATTTTTTTTAGTGTTCTGTCTGACGACAGGTCCATATGAACAGGATCCTTCCATCCTTTTCTCGGACTGGGACCTGTTCATATACGTTCTTGGCAGACATGATCAGAAGTGGTTTGCCATTGCCTTCTTCTGTGTGTGAATGGAGTAATTGTTGGGATGCCACGGAGAAACCGGGGAAGCCCCCGGAGGAAAACTCCGTGATGCCTAGACCACGGCCTTGCCCAACACAAGTTATAAATTTGAGCACCACCGGGAATTGAACCCGGGACTCCAGGCTTACAAGGCTACTGTTCTGACAGCTAGACCACCGTGGCGGTTAAAAATGATACTACAGTTTATTAATGTTGTAGAACCAAGGACTGTAGGAAAATACCTGTATAAAATTAAGTATAATTTGTAGAATAAAATCAGTAATATATAACGAAAAATTGGAAGGGGGTGTAAACAGTAGAAGAATAAATTTTATACGTACTCTTTTGTACTGAAAATTCGATCTAATGAACATAACATTCCTGGTCTCCACTCTTCTACAGCGCATGGGCCCATTTGGCTGTTTGTGTCCGTCCATCTGTTTTTTTACTGCCTTAAATTACTTCGGCAATTCTGTTTCTAAGAAAAGAACACAGTACCTTTCCTCCATGTTCTGTAAATCAAATTCGGAGATACATGAGGGAGAACTAGTATAAGACGCTGATTGGTTGTATAAGAGTGTATAAATCCGCAGTCGTTAACGCGCTCTTTGCTTTATCTATCGAACATTGCCACAGAATATAACATCACTGCATGAGTCCATCCGCAGTGCTTTTGCATCATATAAATCTTTTTCGACTTTATTTAAACTTCATTTTCAATCGTTCCAAAAAAATTGTGTTGGGTTCCGCCACAAAATATAGTGCACTTCACGTGTAACATTTATCAGAAGGAGAGGGGGGGAATGAATGCGGGATTTCAATCCAGCAGCACTGGCAAGCGAGGTTGAAGTGGTCTATGGCAATAACCATTTGGAACCGCAGTGCTTCCAAAACTAATCATTATATAAATCGACTTCTAATCCTTTAATAACCTTTTGCATCAGTAGGCAACCACCAGTCCGAGTAGTACAGCAACAATTCCATTAGACCTACCTGCTGTTTTTATTACAGGTAGGTCTACTGAATTATCCATTTGTGCGCAAATTTGGATTTGTCTTTAAACAAGAACGGCTTAAACGGAGTCCATATTTAAACCCGATTATTGAACCATGCGTGATCAATATTGAGATAGATCGGTTTTAAGCAGGAAATGGAAGAACAGTCTCTCAGAACCAACGTAAATCTAGAATTAACCTCAGCATACGTAGAAGTTATGATTTTGAAATATTTCTAGTTCCTTGGAGAAGAGTAGTTCTTTAGAAGCTGATACTTGCTGAGCTGTTCAAGAAAGTACCGGAATTTATGGAACTCAGTTGTACGAGGCTCGTCCTCAAAGTAAGTTTCCCTGGGGCCGTTTACAGAAACAAAACACAATTTCATGGAAATATTTATTGCAACAGATACAGCAAGTGTCCAGCTATTTTTCAACATATTCGCCACCGGAATTGAGACATTGGTCATACCGTGGGACCAACTTTTGAATACCTGTGTCGTAGAAGTCTGCCGCCTGGGATTGGAACCACTGTGTGACAACCATCTCCGCCTCTCTGTCATTCTCAAAACGCTGACGCTGACCGGACAGGAATTTCTTGAGGTGTAGGAAAAGATGGAAATCACTGGGAGCGAGGTCCGGGCTGTAGGGTGGATGATTAAACACCTCCCAGCTGAACTCCTGCAGGAGACCTGCTGTCCGTCGAGCCGTGTGCAGCCTAGCGTTATCACTGACCGCACTTCACAGTCGGCGGGAGCTGGAATAAGAACCTCCATCTTCAACAGCTGCAACGATGCTAATGTGAGAACGCGGGAAGTTCCGTTAGTGCATGCGCCATGCTACGTCATTGCTCTATCACGTACGCACAGTCGCTTCGCGCAATATAAGGTTTGCTAGCTGTGGGACGAGTGGGAAACTTACTTTGAGGACGCGTCTCGTATTACCGCATGCACTGAATCCTATCCTCTGGTACTTGAATCCAGTTGATATATTCAAGTCGTGTTTGTTTAATATCCATTTTAATATTATTCTACTATCCACTCGTATTTCTCTCATGTTTTCATTCCCTTCAGATTTTAAACAAAAAAAAATCGTGTTTACCTCTCCTGTGCATGTCACATTTTCCGTCTCTGTCATCCTTCATTTGTTACTGTAATTGTCGCAGATGAAGTCTATAATTCATTAAGCTCCTCTAGATGTAACTTTCTCTGCTTTTCAATGCATTCTGTGTATTAAGAGAAGGAAGCTTTTGTAAATCGCTGAAATATATATGAGCACTATGGATTTATGTCATTCTGTAATGAAACTGCTCTTTGAAGCTAGACTTGGACCAAGCATCCGTAAGTTTCTCTATGTTTTTTTGTAACATTTAACGAAAATGAAGTTCAAAATTTTTTTTTTTTTGTACGTCATAGGGAAATGGCTGGCTGACTGCCTAAAAGTGCTGTCTAAAGAATTCTGATATCCACCAACATCGACATAAAAGAGTAGCAATAATTTGACTGGGAAGTGTTTGCCGAGCCATGTATGCATTTTAAACATCGCTTTGCTTTTTGTAATGATAATCGAGTGTCCACATATCTCTTCCGCTTAATGGCTTCCAATCCGTGCAATCAATCATACGAGGCATCACAGCAAAAGTAGCATAATGTCAAAAAATCGTGAATAATTGCACTAGTTCAATTTTGCAAATCAGCTCTCTGCATTCGTCTGTATTTTGAATGCCGGTGGTGAATTCGTGCAAGTAATACCTAATAAACAGGTTAACAGAGAATTAGGATCCATAAATTTAGTGATATTAAACTGCAAACTGTTCAACTGATTATGTTTAAAGCAGGAGTGTTATGCATTTAGAATGGAGTCCACGATAATTTCTTCTCGTACCTTGAATAATCTCCTGAGTATTATTAATTAACTGCTGTTCAGTTAATTTACGACGTTTCGTCAGCTACGTGCTTCGTATAACTTCGAATGAAATATGACTAGCATTTTTTAATGTTGTGTTGCACTTTGAATAAGAAGTAGGTGTTACGGCAATTACACCACGAATATTATTGATCCGGTTTGCGGTGAATGAGTGGCTTAAGGAACAGTGTGGCGTGCAAGTTCCTTTGTACGATAATGCACGAAATTTAGAACGCCCGATTAGCCTGTAATTCAATCCAACCGATTTTGTTCAAACGTAGCCTACTCTCGGATCAGATCTTGAAACAAGCTTATCGTGTTCTTTTAGATAAAAAGTAAAATATTTGTGGATCTGATTAAAATTGTCTAATATATTTAATTTATATAAGAATATACGTCAATAAAATATACAGTAAAACACAAATACTGTAACAGATACAAGAAATATAAGTATTAAAAATATATTAAAATTGGCCGTCAATCACAATATAAGATAATTAAAAGATTAAAATATCATTTTACGTTCCTTATCGAGTACTCGATTTACATGTGGAACATTTACATGTTAATCTTTTAATTATCTTATATTGTGATTGACGTCCAATTTTAATATATTTTTAATATTTAATAAATCACAATATGACGCACTTACAATATCTTAAGAAATATAAGAGGTATTTTCCCACATTCCTTAGGAATAAACTTTATTCTGAAAGATCAGGATGTTATTTTAGCATTAGACTCCCTCCCCAATATCCCCTATAGTTAAGCTTAGTCTAACAGTATTTTTAGTTTTAATTGGTATAAACAATTGGGTCAGTATAGATTAATAAAATAAATCACGACTGTATAACTCAAGATTACCTTATCAGTCTATTGTATTTGTATAAAAAAAACTGTCCTTCCTTTAATTATGATGCGGCCTTGGACAAAACATGAAATAGTTTCAGGTTCTCTCGACAGTCAGTAGACCGGATGTCCTATTCGCTCTTTTGGGTTATGAACTTCCAGTATGTGGTTACCAGCGTTTCGACGTACCGTAGTCGACAAAAGATTAAATTTTATATTTGGTACGGAATCATATATGAGTACGACAGACCTAAAATACCCAACTAATTACAAAATTCTCTTTAATAAACCCAAGAATTTTAAAATGATTAAGAATTCCTTGAGACTTGAAATTTTATTAGCTGAGCATTGAACGATGCACTTGTTCAAGTCCCCGTTCTTTCGATTATTCTGTGTGCTGCGTATCACTGACGCTGAAAATTCCAGGCTAGAGCCCTCCTAACACTTGGTAACTAAAATGCAGAGATGGTGCTAAAGGGCTGTTGTACATTTTGTAACTTTACAAGATGTTCAACAAGACCTGAACTGTTTCTCAAAGTTCTGAAGTGATTCCTACGGCTATAGCAAACAGACTGTTGCATTTTGAGAACTGCTCTACTCCTTAGAATATTATATTCTAAAGTCTCTTGTTCTCCTATAATCGTATCGATCTTTTGAAGCTGGAGTGTTTAGAGTAATCTGTAGTTAAATTTCTCGGTCTACTTGTTCCAGGACAGATAACACGTGAACTTAACTTAGTAGTTTCTGTTTCTTTTTTCATTTCTTTCCGACTTTACGTCTCTGTAAATTTGTACTTCATTTTATTTTTCAGATACAAACATTTGTTATTGAAATGACTGTTCAGCAGTAGAACATTAAACGGAATGTAAACAAATGTAAATCGACAGTGTAAGTCGATACTCCAATCGATATATTGCATAGTTTCTTTTATCATATTCATTAACCAAATACAATATGAACATGCTGCAAACATGGCGGAATATTGAGTGATTTTATGTTGCTATGTCTCACGTCCACACCATTTTACGAAAAATTTTGAAACTCGATATTTATTTATTTATTAAATCTCTATATAGCAAACTGCATCCGACTAACACCGGTTTCTGCGGACCATAGCCCAATATACGTTTTTCTAATGGCATTACTCAGACATTGTTCCTGAACTAGAAACCTTACACTTAACTTATGTATTGCAACTTAGGCCAAAATATTAATAGTTTTTTTTTCATTAATCTACATTCAGCTTTATAATTATACGTTCACTGCTATATTCATAAATTCTACAGCGTTAGTATATTTTTTCATTCTCTTAAAAATTCCTTCATCTTTGATAATAAATTCGATATTGGTTCATCATAAGCATAGGTCACAGTTTACTGATATAAAACAGAAATTAAACACGCCAAACTAAATAGAAACGTGTATTATGTTATGTCTTTAGTGGTCTGTTCCGACACCGAATTAATTCTACTTCAATTTTTATATGGCTCCTTGCATGTGGTTCATTGCAAGACCTCTTACACATATCAGCATAAAAACGTGTCCATACGCACATGTCTCGGTCATAAATTTAACTCGCGATTCTGGCCTTTAAGAACCTTAAATAGAACTGCCATTGTGGCACTGTCTAATCATAATCCTAGCGTATCGATAGGAATCCATCCAACCTGAGTTTGAGCTTCAAGAACAACTTAGTAACAACTTTAAATTTTATTTGAGGTTTCCACGTCGGTGAGTTTGAAGATGGCTGTCTTCTGGGTTGTTGCGCCGTGTAGTATGGTAGATGTTTACCAACGTTTCAGAGGTCATACTGCCTCCATCATCAGGGCGATGAGTATGAAGATTTCTGTCTTCTGGGTTGTTGCGCCGTGTAGTATGGTCGATGTTTACCAACGTTTCAGAGGTCATACTGCCTCCGTCATCAGGGCGATGTATATGAAGATTTCTGTCTTCTGGGTTGTTGCGCTGTGTAGTCTGGTCGATTTTAACCAACGTTTCAGAGGTCATACTGCCTCCACCATCAGGGCGATGAATATGAAGATTTCTGTCTTCTGGGTTGTTGCGCTGTGTAGTCTGGTCGATTTTAACCAACGTTTCAGAGGTCATACTGCCTCCGTCATCAGGGCGATGAATATGAAGATTTCTGTCTTCTGGGTTGTTGCGCTATGTAGTCTGGTCCATGTTAACCAACGTTTCAGAGGTCATACTGCCTCCGTCATCAGGGCGATGAGTATGAAGATTTCTGTCTTCTGGGTTGTTGCGCTGTGTAGTCTGGTAGATGTTAACCGATGTTTCAGAGGTCATACTGCCTCCGTCATCAGGGCGATGAGTATGAAGATTTCTGTCTTCTGGGTTGTTGCGCCGTGTAGTCTGGTCGATGTTAACCAACGTTTCAGAGGTCATACTGCCTCCGTCATCAGGGCGATGAATATGAAGATTTCTGTCTTCTGGGTTGTTGCGCTGTGTAGTCTGGTCGATGTTTACCAACGTTTCAGAGGTCATGCTGCCTCAGTCATCAGGGCGATGAGTATGAAGATTTCTGTCTTCTGGGTTGTTACGCTGTGTAGTCTGGTCGATGTTAAGCAACGTTTCAGAGGTCATGCTGCCTCCGTCATCAGGGCGATGAGTATGAAGATTTCTGTCTTCTGGGTTGTTGCGCTGTGTAGTCTGGTAGATGTTAACCGATGTTTCAGAGGTCGTACTGCCTCCATCATCAGGGCGATGAATATGAAGATTTCTGTGTTCTGGGTTGTTGCGCCGTGTAGTATGGTAGATGTTTACCAACGTTTCATCGCCCTTATGATAGAGCAGCATGGACCTATGAAACGTCGTTAAACTTCTACCAGGCGACACGGCGCAACAGCCCAGAAGACAGCCATCTTCAATTTTAAATTCGTTGGCTATTTTGCTGTTAACTTAAAAGCGACTCGATTTAGCGTTATTCAGAGCTCTGATGAGCAGGCTGTGTGTTTGGAATTGCTAATTGACAGCATGATGTCAGATTTTAGAGGAATTTTCTCATTTCAATACAGTCGATATTGAGTTTCGATCTGTTTTCAAATATTTGGTGATCTCACTGGAACGCTTCTGAGGCCGCAACAACTTCAGTTATCTGCTGATAACACACAGCCCGTTAGACGTAACGAACACGTTTAAAATGTATTTTGCAGTGGTGGATCTGTAAAGGCCCTTTCTGTTGCGATAAGCAACAGTGTTGGATTGACTGTCAACTTATTGCTTACGTTTTAGCGTTGAATGAAATGTGACATAGTGGTTATGAATTATGATTTCGAGGGGATATCGAAGGGAGACTAGATTCTTAAATTTTTTGATGAAGCTGTTTCAAATACAGTGTCTGTGTAGCTCCGAACGAGATGGCGGCGTAATCATAAGTAGCAAATAAATAAGCGTATAGCCTGTATTTTAAGGAGAAGTCGTGGGTCGTTTCAAGATTTTGTTCCATTACTTGTATGAAGACACGGATCAGAACCGTGAGAAACATGTCAGGATACGCGGAAAATTCCGCTGAGATTCTAACCGGATCCTCCCCGAATATAAATGTAGAGTGACACGTATACCCATCTGCTTTCTGTGTGGAAGAGAACATGGTGACATATTTCAAAGTATTAGTCCTAGAAAGGTTTAAGGATTAAACGAAGAATATGTTCAGGTAATATAATGAAGTAATACTGTCCTATCTAAGACGTGGACTGTAAATTTCGGTAACCTGGATTTTAATGACAACATGAGTCCAAAATATAGTTATTCATTCTCAATTCAGAACAGATTTAGCAGATGGACAGGGAACTAGACAGGCAGAAGTATGGTTAAGATAGCATAGCCCTCGTATCAACATTCACTGTGAAACTTCCATTTTAATATTATCACCCCTTCTACACTCTCGTCTTCAAAGTATCCTAATGGAAATCTATACTACGGAAGTAATGTCCTTAATTAAGTGTACATGGCTGTGAACTTTTATTGCCTGAAACAGCACCGAATGCTAGATCACCATATCTCATAACAGTCAAGTTTATATCTCACGTCAGTTTCCCTGTAATGCGTGTTGTCAGCACCTTTACTCAAATCCGTTCAGATGAAAAGGGTTCCATTTATCCGTTGCACAGAGCTGAATGGATGTTTTCAACGCCACAAAACAAGCTTTCACAAACGAGTAAAACACTTTGTAAAACCGCATTATAATGTTCCCCGAACTTTACAGGAGGTTGGCGGCAATTACAAATACACGTCCAGAAAGGATGAAATGGAATTCACTACACAAAATAAACTCATTTATGCAATTCGTAATGAGATAGAGTTCTGTTGCAACGTATTGTTTATATCTAGTTTTATACGCATTTTTTGTTAAACACAGGAATGGGTTCGTAACAAAGTGGCAATTAATATTTAGTTTGAATTTCCACGAAATGGAAGTAAAAGTGACGTATTTGCTCCCATGAAACGTTGTTGAGCTCTGTTTAATTAAGCACGTGTCGAGCTCCACATTCGTCTAAACGTGTGTATTATGTGCGTCTGTGAAACAGCAAAGTTTCGAGCGCTGTATTTTACCGTTAAAGGCCGTTCTTTATGTACGCATATGCCTTTTAGCTGATTTCGGGGGCATTGCAACCTGAGGTGATTGCATAGCGTCCGACATCATTTGCCCTGGAATAGCGAACTCTTATTCCACTCGGGATGTACAGTTCTGTTTCCTTTGTTTTCTTTTTTGTTGTTGTTGTAAGCTGTAACGGTCAGTGTTTTGCATCTGACTGAATCCCCATCCGAGAGGTTAGAACACGCGTCAAAAGTATTCGTTGTCTCTGAAAACATTTTGAATATCGAATGGCCAGACTCTCTCATCCATGTAAAGATGCTCTTAACGTCTCTTATGTTTAAGTAAGACGAGAGTTTCGGGTCTTTGACTTTTTTATTATTAGAATAACAGTAGACAACTTTAGAATGATATATCCACTATACGGAGCAAATATTCAGTGCCTTTTAAATTTATGTTATGCATTCCCGCACAACATATTAGTCCCTTGTGCTGATTTTTCAAACTCTTGGTAGAAATTAAAACTCTGTAGGATTTGAGGTTTTCACGGCGATGAATCTGAAGATTGCTGTCTTATAATTAAAACTCTACAGCAACATTTGCTATTCGTAGTGTAAAATGATAGAGAGAAAAATTGTCTATATATGCAAAAATATTAAAATTTTCTCAAAATTATAATTAAATAACACATTTGCCAATCAAAATTTTAAAAAATAGGAATGGAGTTACCTCACCCAACTTTTATTTGTGGTAGTGAAACCTGAACAGTAAATTACTAAGCCATCCGCTAAGATTCGTAAGATGAAACTTTATATACTGCATAAGCTGTAGGCGTTTAAAGAGTCTGTAGAAATAAATCATTATGAATGTAGTAAAGACAAAATCAACATTGGTAAATTTTTTCACTAGCAGAAAACATTTGATTCGTTACGTTCACAGAACGCGGAGGGACGTAATTTCCAAAATAATTATGGAACCAGAACTTGTCAATAAATGATCTAGGATCTTAAGATGATAGCGTTTGCCATAAATTACTTAAATAATATTTAAATTAATTGTTATGTAAACCATTTCAAGCCGATGTATGACTTGGACGCCGTATAGTTTATTTAGTTATAATAGCAGAACCGAACCTTCGAATCGGAGATGCCATTTTCAATACAAAGGTGTATGAAAATTCCGCTTTTATCACTGCCACATGGAACAATGTCAGACACCGGTGAAACAATCGATTACGACAATTATTCAAACTCCTGTAATTGAAAGACGGACACGACCAAAGGAATTAACAGAGGCGGAAGGAGTCGGCGAATTGGCAATGTGAGTGTACGAGGTGTTTCGTTTCACACAGAGGTGTATAGAACACCAGTTTCTCCTGAATTAGTTACTTAGAACACGATGTAGCCAAAGATAATGAAATATGAAGGGACGGCCGAGCCATCCCTTCGCTGCCAGACGCTTTACCACAGGGGCGTTGTTTTCATCAAGCTCGTAATGGGGAGCTTGTGTCTGTCCCCCGACCCGCATGTTTATCCCCGAAACAATTTAACAGACTCCAATTGAATTTTCACTGGGGAGTTTCCATAACTTATCGGAGGAATTTAATTTTGATTCGAACCAGTCCATATCACTTACACGATAAAAGTTCTAGCCTTCCATATCTTCCTTAATATTCCTGACTCAAGGTTCAATTCCATGGAGTATATATATTCTTGAGAAGCTGCTTATTTCTCATCTGGTCAAGAAGTTTTCCACCTTCTTTGAAACCGAGTATTCACTATCATGTTCACATGAAGTGTCCACTGGATCCTATCGAACCTTTTTCGTTAGGATCCATGATTTCATTGTACTCTTATCTACGTTCAGGTCTCCAAAGTGATCTCAACACAGCAGGTTCCCAACCAAAACATGTTGAACATTTTTTATCTTTCGTTACGTTCTATATGGCGTAGGGATCTGAAACCCTTCAATTTTATCGTCATAATATCTGATTAATAAAATAAACTTTGTAATTTTATTCCGTCTGGGTTTACATGCATACAGAATTTCCCGTTCTGTGTATGTACTACTTTTCTGCAGAATTTTGAATCTCTTCCTTTGTAGGTTTCGCTAATACAATATCCAGTCGTTTCTCAACTGTGTGTCAAATTGTTCGCACGTCAAAGTACCGCACTGGTTTAACTGACTGTCTTTCCCGCCAAAACCACCGCTCAGCGATTTTATGCACGTAGTTCTAAAAACAATAACAAAAACAGCACGAATATTTATATTTCCCCGAAGGAAGAAAACCTGACCAGAGCTCGATAATTGCCTGTCCAATCTATATTGACACAAAGGAATTATAATAACACAGAAATTATTTCTGGCTTAATTATTTTTCATATACGATCAAAGACACTATCAAAGGCGTAATGAACAATGGGCCTGTTGCCATGACTACCTCATTCCATCGTTATAAAACAGATGGCGTCCTGCATATTTCAGAATTTTAATTGGCTAGATCATCAAAGGGGTGGAACGAAAACAAATTACCATGAAACGTTATGTACAGCGCGACATAAAATTTAAATGTACAGCAACAGATCTCTCCCTCTCTCCGTAAATTGCGCTGATTAATACGAAAATTAAAGTCCAGTTTGAAATCATTACATTCCTTTAGAATGTCCGTCATCACCAGATTTTGCTAACCTCACATGTGACAGGACCAAGCATAACGATGGTGATCTTGTTAGTATCACCAGTAGTAGCTACAGGTGATGAAGCCTGTAATGAACTCCTGAAGGCGTTCTTTACGACAACATAATTCCTATTCGTTATATTCAAAAACATTACACGTTGGTGCTAGACTTTTAGTATATGGAATGTGCTTCTTGAGGTGAATTACAAACGAATTTTGTTCTTAATTTATTCATGGGTTGCACAGTTTAATTATGTATCGATCTTAAAATTCACACATATTCCACAATTTATTCCTGTCACAAATCTGTAGTGCATTTCTTAATACTAACAGGTAAAATTATATATATTTATTTATTATTCCTAATGTTTGATGATGCATAGACGTCAAGGTGAATTGTTCTATAGTAAATTATCTGATTTTAATCTGCTTTAACTTCTCCGTGAATGGAATTTATATTTCTTAATGTTATTCCCAAATTCTTGACATTGTCCCTTTTTTAAATGATTTTCTGGCTATAATTAGTCCGTATGATCTTGTCCTGCATAATGGCGTTTAAAAATAAACATAAACTATGCTTTACAAAGCATAATTTAATAATAGTGACAATAACAATAATTTAGTTCTATGATTTGAGGTTTCCACAGCCGTGAGTATGAAGATTTCTGTCTTCTGGGTTGTTGCGCTGTGAAACATCGCCCTGATGACTTCTGAAACGTTGGTTAACATCGACCAGACTACACAGCGCAACAACCCAGAAGACAGAAATCTTCATACTCTGATGACGGAGGCAGTATGACCTCTGAAACGTTGGTTAACATCGACCAGACTACACAGCGCAACAACCCAGAAGACAGAAATCTTCATACTCATCGCCCTGATGATGGAGGCAGTATGACCTCTGAAACGTTGGTTAACATCGACCAGTCTACACAGCGCAACAACCCAGAAGACAGAAATCTTCATACTCATCGCCCTGACGACGGAGGCAGAATGACCTCTGAAACGTTGGTTAACATCGACCAGACTACACAGCGCAACAACCCAGAATACAGAAATCTTCATACTCTGATGACGGAGGCAGTATGACCTCTGAAACGTTGGTTAACATCGACCAGACTACACAGCGCAACAACCCAGAAGACAGAAATCTTCATACTCATCGCCCTGATGATGGAGGCAGTATGACCTCTGAAACGTTGGTTAACATCGACCAGTCTACACAGCGCAACAACCCAGAAGACAGAAATCTTCATACCCACCGCTGTGAAAACCTCAAGTCTTACAAATTACCAAATACCAATGTCCATCGAGATCTGTTGAATTTGAGTTATTGATCAAGCGGACAGACTTGCATACTTGCCCTTAATTATTTCGTTTTATACGCTCTTGTTGCAAAGAACACAGACGCTGAAGAGTCTCATATCGAGTTCTACGCTCCCATAACTGTATTCTAGTAATGAGAAGTCAGCACAGTGTTTTAATTGCCTTTTTGTCTACACTATGTCGCCTGAACATCGACACGGCTTAATGCATTGGAGACGCGATTAAGTAAACTGTAACTACTTTGTGACAGAACTTTATCAATAGGAAGGGGGTTTTCAGCCTTCAAACGTCGAAACAACCTTTGATGAGCTATGCTTTTGATTTAACATATAATTACACGTATCGATTCGTTAGTTATGAGTAATGATGTCCCTTGGTAAATAAATTGGAACTGTAGCGAGATACGCTAGTGCATTGTGAATGAATGGGTCGCTCTTCTTTGTGATGTACAAGCACTCACTGTAAGGTTTATCACAATGTGTGATTTATATTCACTTTGTAACAACAGTGCGCCGCTGTGACGTAAAGCAGGAAAATATATGTTAATTACAGAGCAGCGCAGTCGCATGAATAAGCGCATTACGAAATGTACACACAATTCCCCTGACGCAATTTCTGGATCAGATTTCGAAAATGGCTTAATGAAAGAATAACAGAAAATCATATTTGAAGTTCATGATTACTTTTACAAAAGACTAATTTAGGAATCGGTTGTTGCTGTTCAGATATAAAATTGTTTTCGTTTCATCCCCGGAAATTACAGGTCGCATGGTAAATAATTGGTTTGTTCACTGTTATACGTGGTATTTTACGGTGGTAGGAGAATTTTAAATAGAACCGAAATGCCAGTAGCTACAGGCGTAATAATTATTTGGTTTTAAGAACGTTGAAGCAGACAGGAAATTCTCTTAGTACGACTCTCCTGTTTTTCCCCCTACGTAACAGTATTAATCCGGGCAGTATTAGGAAATCTAGTGATCATATTTCTTTTCACATTCTCTCCGACATTTCATGTTTCACTTCAAAAATACAGACTAGGTCGCGTACCGATTTGTAGCCTTAGTAATTTTCATTTTATAGGTAATGCATATAAGTCACGGAGACTTATTAATGTGAACTTACAGCTCAGATGGTTACAAAGGACGAATACATAATTCGTTTTTTTATTATTAAAAGAAGTGTTGACATATATTGTAGTAAGATTGTAATATTTAAAACACTGAATTATAGGCCTCTTTCTACAAGTGAAAGTCTTCTTCTGCTGTTACATAGTTTACAGAACGTATGTGATTCGTATTGTCAACTTTTTACTTAGATTTTACAAATAATTGTTCTTATATAAGTCAAACTGAAAGGAACTTTATTCAGTCTAGTTACATTTACAGGCGTTGCCATGGATTTAACTTCCCAAATGCCTCTGAGACAGAACTCGCTCCATCGTTTAACTTCATTCATTCGGTTCCCTTATTTTAACTTTCTCCTTGATTTTGTCGCCTTCATCAGTCAATTGTTTTAGTCTTTCATTAGTTTCATTTAATATTTAAAGGCCTGCTGTGTCCAAGCTATAGACGAGGTTTTAACAGCTAAAACAATTTACAGTGACACTGAATTCCTGAGCAAATAATATTTACCTTGTCTGCAAACAAACGCCTAGTTGATGCAGGAACTTCGAGTGCACGTTCGAATGTTTTTTAGTCTAACAGATGCCTGTCTTTGTTAACATCATCAGGCTTCGCGAGGTGACACGAGAGATAATAATAGGACGAACACCAATGTCAACATTGAACAAAATCTTGCTTAAACGTATGAATAAACATTGATAATTAACGCAGCGCCATCTAACACTCCAAATGCTGTTTAACAAGTTGAACATGGAAGTTTAATTAGGTCTCAGAACGAAGTCCTAGTTCTAAATGGGTGATTTTTTATTTTTTGTAGTGTTCTGTCCATATGAACAGGATCCTTCGATCCTTTTCTCGGACTGGGACCTGTTCATATACGTTCTTGGCAGATGATCCAGAAGTGGTTTGCCATTGCCTTCTTCTGTGTGTGAATGGAGTAATTGTTGGGATGCCACGGAGGAAAACTCCGTGTTGCCTAGACCACGGCCTTGCCCAACACAAGTTATAAATTCGGGCACCGCCGGGAATCGAACCCGAGACCCCAGGATTACAAGGCCAGCGTTCTGACCGCTAGACCACCGTGGCCATCATTCATTTATTTATTTAGTGTTCTGTCTGACGACAGGTCCATATGAACAGGATCCTTCCATCCTTTTCTCGGACTGGGACCTGTTCATATACGTTCTTGGCAGATGATCCAGAAGTGGTTTGCCATTGCCTTCTTCTGTGTGTGAATGGAGTAATTGTTGGGATGCCACGGAGAAACCGGGGAAGCCCCCGGAGGAAAACTCCGTGTTGCCTAGACCACGGCCTTGCCCAACACAAGTTATAAATTCGGGCACCGCCGGGAATCGAACCCGAGACCCCAGGATTACAAGGCCAGCGTTCTAACCGCTAGACCACCGTGGCTATTAGGTGAGTCTAATTGTTTTAAAATAAATCCAAATGGCCCTGTTGTATGTTGAAATATAGTCATTATGAATTTTGTTTTCGCATTATTTGTGTTCTAGATTTAAGTGACGTATGTAGGTCGAAGTTATATGCGCGTAGGTAATTAATCGGTAGTCCGTAACGTCTGGAAGACACATTCGATGTTTGGTTCAACAAAGTAACGCTAGTTGGCAGCCTTGTGGCGTACTGTTGGAATTCCCTTTATTGCATTCCTGGCAGCAACAGCGGAGTGCAAGGATTTACTGAGATTCGCGGCTGTGACTATAGAGAGAACATTTGGAGCCACTTGATCCATTAGAAGCGCAACGCGTGTTTGTTCCGTTCCGCTGGGGATCTATGACTCCGCAGTGGCGGATTTAAAACAGGTGTGCGCCTTCTGAACGGATTTTTATCCATTGTTCTCGCACGTGAAAGCTGACAGAGTTCGTTGGCCTCAGATTACGCGTTCGGAAGTTTCTCATATTTCTTGCACAAAAAAAAATCCAATCGAACGAACATCTGCGCTACAACTAAAATTTTATTTATGGAGTTTTTGGATCACGACAATGGAGTTAATAAATTTGCGCAAGTCTTCTACTTAAGCCTGTGTTGTAAAATGTTATTAATGTTTATTTTATTTTTCTATAGAAAATTAGAACACATAGGAAACTAATTCTATCTCGAAACTTGTCTAGCCCTGGCTTCCTGAAGCTTGCTAACGATTCTAAGTGTTAGCCGGACTAACGCGGTTAACATGAACGCTACGCCCCTGATAGGATGATAATTTATACTTATAAATGTGATTATGTGTATGATTTGAGGTTTTCACAGCGGTGAGTATGAAGATTTCTGTCTTCTGGGTTGTTGCGCTGTGTAGTCTGGTCGATGTTAACCAACGTTTCAGAGGTCCTACTGCCTCCATCATCAGGGCGATTCTTAGTAAGAAGATTTCTGTCTTCTGGGTTGTTGCGCTGTGTAGTCTGGTCGATGTTAACCAACGTTTCAGAGGTCCTACTGCCTCCATCATCAGGGCGATTCTTAGTAAGAAGATTTCTGTCTTCTGGGTTGTTGCGCTGTGTAGTCTGGTCGATGTTAACCAACGTTTCAGAGGTCCTACTGCCTCCATCATCAGGGCGATTCTTAGTAAGAAGATTTCTGTCTTCTGGGTTGTTGCGCTGTGTAGTCTGGTCGATGTTAACCAACGTTTCAGAGGTCCTACTGCCTCCATCATCAGGGCGATTCTTAGTAAGAAGATTTCTGTCTTCTGGGTTGTTGCGCTGTGTAGTCTGGTCGATGTTAACCAACGTTTCAGAGGTCCTACTGCCTCCATCATCAGGGCGATTCTTAGTAAGAAGATTTCTGTCTTCTGGGTTGTTGCGCTGTGTAGTCTGGTCGATGTTAACCAACGTTTCAGAGGTCCTACTGCCTCCATCATCAGGGCGATTCTTAGTAAGAAGATTTCTGTCTTCTGGGTTGTTGCGCTGTGTAGTCTGGTCGATGTTTACCAACGTTTCAGAGGTCCTACTGCCTCCATCATCAGGGCGATTCTTAGTAAGAAGATTTCTGTCTTCTGGGTTGTTGCGCTGTGTAGTCTGGTCGATGTTAACCAACGTTTCAGAGGTCCTACTGCCTCCATCATCAGGGCGATTCTTAGTAAGAAGATTTCTGTCTTCTGGGTTGTTGCGCTGTGTAGTCTGGTCGATGTTTACCAACGTTTCAGAGGTCCTACTGCCTCCATCATCAGGGCGATTCTTAGTAAGAAGATTTCTGTCTTCTGGGTTGTTGCGCTGTGTAGTCTGGTCGATGTTAACCAACGTTTCAGAGGTCATACTGCCTCCATCATCAGGGCGATGGGTATGAAGATTTCTGTCTTCTGGGTTATTGCGCTGTGTAGTCTGGTCGATGTTTACCAACGTTTCAGAGGTCCTACTGCCTCCATCATCAGGGCGATTCTTAGTAAGAAGATTTCTGTCTTCTGGGTTGTTGCGCTGTGTAGTCTGGTCGATGTTAACCAACGTTTCAGAGGTCCTACTGCCTCCATCATCAGGGCGATTCTTAGTAAGAAGATTTCTGTCTTCTGGGTTGTTGCGCTGTGTAGTCTGGTCGATGTTTACCAACGTTTCAGAGGTCCTACTGCCTCCATCATCAGGGCGATTCTTAGTAAGAAGATTTCTGTCTTCTGGGTTGTTGCGCTGTGTAGTCTGGTCGATGTTAACCAACGTTTCAGAGGTCATACTGCCTCCATCATCAGGGCGATGGGTATGAAGATTTCTGTCTTCTGGGTTATTGCGCTGTGTAGTCTGGTCGATGTTTACCAACGTTTCAGAGGTCCTACTGCCTCCATCATCAGGGCGATTCTTAGTAAGAAGATTTCTGTCTTCTGGGTTGTTGCGCTGTGTAGTCTGGTCGATGTTAACCAACGTTTCAGAGGTCATACTGCCTCCATCATCAGGGCGATGAGTATGAAGATTTCTGTCTTTTGGGTTGTTGCGATGTGTAGTATGGTCGATGTTTGCCAACGTTTCAGACGTCATACTGCCTCCATCATCAGGGCGATGGGTATGAAGATTTCTGTCTTCTGGGTTATTGCGCTGTGTAGTCTGGTAGAAGTTTACCGACGTTTCGGAAGTCTTTACTGCCTCCATCATCAGGGGAATCTATCAGACGGTGCAACTACCCAAAGGAAACCATCTTCATTTCCTGGCTCAACGGTTTGTGATAAAATTGTCTCGGAGACAAACTTTTATCCACCGCTGTGTAGCAGAGTGTCACCTTTCATGCTGTTGGTACTACGCTCTCGGAATAATGGCGAACTGTCGTTCCTCCAGAGCACGACCTATCTGCTGTTGGTTAAAGTTGTTGATGGCGACATAACGCTTTCTCTGGTTTTACATTACTTCTAAATGTCTCGCCGGCACTCTAGATATTCAGTTTAGGTTCAACGCAAAAGTGTGTCCCTACTTCGAATGGGTAACACCCCCTTCCGATAATCAGAAGTTACTATAATTATTAAACTTCTTCGGAGTATCAGGTTTTGTTGGATCGAATTCGTTCCCAGGAATTGATGTAAGGACATTTTTTTTTCCTCTGGTGTATTTCCGTGGATGTCAGCTCTCGAAGGACTTCTGTGCTAACTACTTATTGTCTCAGCCCCATAGTTACCAAACGCAACTGAAGTAGACGAATTGGAGTCAAACATGGCGTACGTCATGATCTACTGTTGAAAATAAAATTGCGTAGGAATAACTATTCATTTGCTGATAGAATTAGTATTCATAAAACAGGTTACGAGATTACCGCCAGAGTCACAGGGTGGTTTAGCGGGTTATTGATTGAATTAATCGCACGTGATTTAGATGTTGAGGTAGGGTAGTAATTGGAAGACTACGATGAAAAACGTCTGTAGTTCGTTTGTTTTCAGTTTATAAATGGGAATAATAGAACTTTCAATACTCTACATAGATTAAACTACCCTCTTCTAGTGTAGGAGGAGAATAATGACTCGCGTTTCATGTTGTGTGTCAAACTTTATTCAGAACATAGATGCATTGTGATTATTGATGAAACGCGAAAGTTTTTCCATGTTTCCGTAGTCATCTAAATGTGGCATGCGTGGTTAATTTTTCAAAGATTGATATAATTATAGTGGTCAGTCACACTTCTGTGTATGTTACTTCTCTGAGCACAAATATAAATCCTTTGTCTACGAGTTTTAATCACGCCTTATGATTGTACTGTAGCTCTCAGAGGTAAACAGTCGTGATATAGCCGGGATTGCTGTAATTATAATTGAATTCTTAGACTGCGAGATCCGTAGTGTCATATTCTACAGCCTTTGTGGGAGGGTGTAATAGGGATTTCTCGGGGTGAACAAAAAACATTTTGATAAAAATTACTTAGATTATTTTACCCGGATACCCTGCAGTCTACTGCCAACGAATGGCACAAACATATCAGCTGTGATCTGTGCGTCGATACCAAATTGAAACAGTTGACGATATGCTTTCAGACATTTTCTAAACTTACCATTATCAGTCTGGATTGTCTTCTCTTCTTGGTCTCAAGAAAAGAAGTGCATTTTACACATTTAAAACTGTCTCTGAGATCAAATAAACATTTGTCCACTACAGATAGTGGATGCTTTAGCAATAAAATTTGTAATTTAAACATTATTGCTGGCCGTGGCGAAGCTCAGGTGGCTGGACGTTGGCTTCTCACCGCAGACGCTGTTTATAATCCGGTGTGCTTCTGTTAAGGACGGTGTAGACCAGGGGTGGCCAACCCAAATGATCTTTCGGGCCACTTTGGAAATGCATCATAACTCCGCGGGCCACAAAGTTAATTTTTTCTCATAATTTCGACAGATAATTTTTGAATATATGGATGCACAAATAATGTATTTTTTTAATACATTGGTTTTCACTTCTTTGGCCATTATAAAATAAATATATTTTGTAAAAGTGTGATGAATCTAGCGGGCCGGAAAAATGTTCAAGGCGGGCCACATGCGGCCCGCGGGTTGGTCACCCCCGGTGTAGACGATGTAACACTGGAGCATTTTTTGGTCCTTCACCTTTGGTTTTTGCTTCTTAATAATCATTCCATCAGTTCCCTGTTCTCATTATCACCACCTAGAGCTACAACCCTGACCAAGCTTGTACCCTGGGTTCTAAATTAGCAGTTCACCTCATATCCAGGAAATAGCTGGTTGCAGAGTAAAGACGGTTTATTTATCACAATTTATTATTTTCATAATCATAAGTACCAAAAGTAATATTCTGATTTTTATTTTTTTATTTTATAACTCCTTTTTATTTTTAATATTATGTTCCGTGTTTTATATGGCCTAATTATTGCATGTTTTAGTCTTTTATTCACCCTTTGCAACTTAATTGCAAACGTATTCAGTGTAAAATTTTGAAGTTTCGTTTCTATAAAAAAATATTCCTAAAGCAGAAAATAACATTTTTATGTGAAGAGAAGGAGATTTTGGAATAATAAATAGGGATGTTCACGGAAAGTTTACGAACCACGGATTTTGATTTGTGAAATTCTGAGTTTGGCTGCAGAAGATCTCAGCTGCTATTTGGAACGTAAGTAGTCCAATAGAATGGTAAATTGACTCTGAGGTAGGACCAGTGACGTTTGAGCCTTGAGATAAAATAAAATTACTGACCGTGCATTTTACGTGTGGTACAGTGTCTTACTAATTTTTATCTTTGATTGTTTGACGACGCTGTATTAACTTCATTGTTTGCGTAAAGCGACTGGGATTTGTTTTATTTTAATATACCGTCCCCACACGCAGTGGTGCCAGAGAAGGCGAAGACACCTTAGCGAAGTTATTGAAATTCCGACCGGCGACCTGCTGAATATGAAATCGAGTAACGTCCGCTCCAGTGTGGAAAGTCGGCTTAGGAGGAGCACTTAGTCGCGGGAGAACTTCTCTGTGGTAACGGAGTGAGGCTGGGAATCCATTTGTAATTAACGAATAATTTAATGAAATTGATACTGCATGTGCAAATGTGTTAAGTGGTCGATGAATTATTCCAATCTCCGAGAAAATATTTTGTTTTACCCAATTGCAAGAACTGCAGTGTCGTTACAACTGGATTAGTATAGCCTGTCTAAGCGGAGAATTTACTCGACCTGTGACGTACCGAAGGATTTATATTACTTAAAATATATATTAGGATTACATGGAGACTTAACTTGTCCTAGTAAGATAACTGGCTTAACCTTTTATTAATAATCGTTCTTTAAAAAATAATATGTCAAGAGTCTTTTAAACAAATATAGAAGGTTGTACATTTGTTTGTGGTACAAAGTTAAGGCTCTCTGAATATATGCTGTTCCTTTAAAAAAAGTTACTTTTCGATAAACAATTCAATACAAAATTTATATTTATCCTCATGGGTTTACATTTTGCCTGGAGTGTGTTATTTTTATACGGGCGATATTGTTCGTTACACTTTCCTAGGATATATGTATTTTTTATTTAAGCCAGAAACATTCAGAATTAGGAATTTTCAAGTGATTCATGTGTATTTCGGTACGGATTGAATTTGATTTTCTTTCATAAAATTTGCAGTTTAAATAGATCGTTGCTAATCTCCGTCTCAGACTGTGGATGAGAACTGATGAGGGTTGTTAACAGAAATAATTTTGGTATGAGTTAATCGCGGAAAGGTGCAACATGGAAAATGTGAGGATACTGAATAACGTGACAGGCTACAAACAGTTCAATGTCCCGGAATGACATTAAGACTTTTTCTTATCATTACTATATCCTTAAGGTATGTAGATCTCAGTCAGTGCCTTATTGAAGGTATATGTGGTATAGGGTAAAGGTGGTCTGTAAATGAAGCTTCAGGTTGTCTTGATTATAATTGAACAAGCCGTAAAGTGAAACATCAAGAATATACAATCCAAATGACAGACCGACATCTTCCGCCCTAAAAATTACAACTCTCAAATGAATCATGACGATTTGTTATAAAACGTAAGCCACTTCTCCCAAATATCTTAAATGCAATAAAACAAGCTGACGGTACTAATTAAAGACAATAATGATAAGCTAAAAAAACAAAATTTTATGGTTTGAAGATTTGGAAGTAACAGCGTCACCTTTGTCGATCCCTTCATGATTCTTAACAGTTTTTGCGCTCGTGCGGGTTTTGTAAGCGTTTTGTCTGCCCGATGCTGAAATATGTTTAACACAGCACATTTGTCGTAAACATTTTTGTCCTTAAAAATGCTAGAGCCGTCAGTCTCCGAGATGGGGGTCCCCTGTGTAAAGCGTTTCCTTAACAATATCATCAGTAGCAAATAACAAGTAGATTAGTGTCAAGTGAGCGGAGTGAGTTTTATGTCACGTCAATTATATCACCGACACGTTCATAATCGGATCCTTCAATAAAGAGGCAAACGCGGGAAATCTTTCTGAAAGTACACGATTTTATGAAGAAAGTTTTGCGAAAACTAGCCAATGGCAGCTCGGACAGTGGTATCATAAATTCGAAATCCATTCGAGGCAAGGATGAGTGGCCGTGTATTTCTAGGTTGTTGTGTGCTATATAGTCAGTATAGTGACTAGCTACGGCCTGGACGACCGGGGTTCGATCCCCGACGGGGGCAGAGGATTTTTCCTCTAGCCTCTGCGTCCAGACCGGCTCTGGGGCCCACCCAGCCTCCTCTACAATGGGTACCGGGGTCCTTTCCCGGGGGTAAAGCCGGCCGGGGCGTGATGCTGACCACTCACCCCCATCTAGTGCCGAGGTCAAGGAAGAGAGGAGCTATACCTCCACTCCCCCCAAGTGCCTACATGGCGTATAGTGGGACAAACTTTACTTTACTTTGTGTGCTATATAGGTTGAGGCCTTGCGACAGACCAATCTCCAATCAAAGGAGTCGAATGAAATGTTGAAAAAAAGTTCTAATAACTGACGGACAAATTCTTGACACAGGCCAAGGCTCGTAGTGTCCAGTAGCTCCTATAGTGAGTAGTGTTGGTACGGAGAAGGTAAAGTGTTCTTGTAGTTTTCCTTTCATGGGTAAGTGTACTTATCGACGCTCAAGATAGAAACATCGAGTACGTAACATAAAATGTGAATCATTCACTAAACATTGACTTGGTGGACTCTAAAAATTTTAAGTGGCTCCAAATAATGTTATGGATCAAGCCTATAATCGTTTACTTGAACATTGTGTCATCTTTGCCCAATGATATTAACTTCAATATGTTTTCATTAGCAAACTTTATTTCCAGGCTATTTTCTTGTCACAATAAAGTATCGTCAGATATTTCAGTTTCGCCTTTATATCCTAAAATTTTGTACGGCACATCGGGCAAGGTATGTCGTCTTTTGCATCTCTGGATATTTTGAGACAATGTCCATGTGAATAACAGGCTAAATGCCTAACGAGGAGGTCCTAAATGCCATACCTCTTGGTATGCTCTCTGCTTATGCTTTCGTTCAGCAAAGGTCAAACGTTAAACGTGTCCTTACCTCATGTCATCATCTTAGATTCCTCAGGTTACTGTTGAGAAGGTTCGAGACTTTATCTGTATAGAATTGAGTCCGCCGACGGGCACACTGTCCGACTCCAAATGATACATGACTGAACATACAGCAGCAGTGAAATGATAATGAAAGCTGAAAACTGAAGAACTTGGAGAATGACCCGTCTCGTGGTTACTTTGTCTACCACAAATCGCACTGCGAGAATCCGACTTCCAAACACCTGAACTATGGCACTTCCAAGACTCTACTAATTCACTTTATGGAGCAAAGCCTGTCTTAAGAATCTGGTAGGTGCTCAGCTGACTAAGAAATGTCCTGCCTTTCATGAAACCAGGAAGTTCATTATCATGTTCACAGAAGACCAGCACTGGACTGAACTGAAAGAATTCTGGTCACAAAATCCCTGTTTCTTTAATTGCCACCTTCAATCAACTTAGATGCTTCCCAAGTTATCTCCTTTCTTCAGATTTTCCTGCAAGGAGTTTTTTCCTTTCCTTTCTAAAAATATTTCATAGTCTTTCATATAATTGATTCGTTCTTTCTACAGTTTAAAATATTCATTTCTATTAAATTCACATTTGGTTGTCTTCTTATCTCTTATATGTGCTTACTTCTACAACCTCTTACCAGTCTTAAGAATACTGTATCAGTTGAATGTATTGTATTTGTACTTTTTACCTGTTTTACAAGTCTTGTCGTCTCATGAAATTATTTTCACAGTGCTACTTGGATAACATTTCATATATTTGAGCTACCGCGCAAGGAAAGTCTGGGTTATGGTATCATATCTCGTGTGTATGTCCTATTATACTGTATCGATATGTAAATAATTAGAGAAAGGCGCGCTTTTAATAACCCCTTCACGGATATCCTTTGATATTTTTAGTATGTGCTGTATATTCTCGTAGATTCGTTTGACGAACTGATAAGTCTTTCTCTTAATATCGGCATCATAATGAAATAAAACCTCACACCCCAGACAACAAAAATGTTATTCCTCTTCGGGTATGTATTGAATTACGTGATCAGTGTTATAAAGCTTCACCTCCCACATAACCTAACGATCGAAGAACTTTGTAACTGATGTGAAGGAGCGTTACAGAAAAGCAATATTACAGTCGGCGTCCGTCACCGTTGCTGACAGGTATGCAACACGCTTTACAGCGTTTAAGCATATCTGGGGTGTGAGTTAAAATGCAATTAAAACATTAAAAGCGTAAACCGTCAGATCTTGACACAAATTAAAACGACGATCAACTTACAATTGAGATTTAATTTGCCGTCACGTTAATTGTTATCAAGTGCACGTGATGACTCAAAGCAAAAATGACGTATGTTTTTGCTACACGGGATGATAAAACGTTTCTTACACTAAGTTACGGCCGTTGGAGAACGCGGGCAACACCGGGCAATACCTCATGCTTGTTTCTGACAACTAACTCCTTGAACAAACATTAGTGTTGTTAACACACAACAGGAATACATCGATACCACTTCCTTCAAATGATAGTTTTTCATCTGGTAAATAAATTTCCCGTTTTGTGAAAGCCGAATGTTTATCATCGTGTTTTAAAAAATCGCTAAAGGACCTTATTTTGTAACAGTTCAGTACATTTTAATATTATCCTCCCATCTATTTCGAGATATTCAAAGTTGTATTGCCCCCTGGTGATTTTCCATGAAAATCCTATATCTTACATTCCTTACTCCTCCATGTTACATCCGTTTCACTCTTCTTGATTTTGATTTCAGATGAGAAGAGAACCTCTTGTGTGTATTTATTTGTGACACATAAAAATTCGGTCGCTGTAAAAGTGTGATTCATTGCTTCAGTGAACAATGCCTCCCTCCTCTGCTTCTTTCGGCGGAATTACGTTTTGATTTGCAGACGTTTCAAAACATCATCTGCATAAAATCACTTCAAAAGATTTGGACAGGTTTATTGAGTCTAAAAAGTGTTAATGGTCCATTACAACTGCAGACAATGCTATGGCCAGCAACTCCAGCACTCAAATAGACCGCCATAGAAGTGACTGCTGATAACACTCGGCACTCCATGCCCTATTCATACTTATGAAAGTTAAGTTATTAGCGTGATGACGTGAAATATTAATGGCAAAGTGAAGTTTCAAACACAGCAGCGCGTGTATGATGCATTGACATTCATGTCTGATTCGTTCACATTTGTCTTGTACGTACGGTTGGTATGTGAATTAGTGAGTGAATGAATGAATAAATTCATTATTCCATAATTAATAAAGATGGATACATCAATGCGATTTTAATTTGAGAAGCGTAATTCTGCTGACCATAATGTAGCAGTTTGAATTTCAGATCATTATCACGGGAATTGAAATTCATGTCATCAATGTTGTCGTCGTCATCATCATCATCATCATCATTATTATTATTATTATTATTATTATTGTAGCTGTAATAATTCGTATTGTCAATGTGATGGAAACCAATCTGAACTACTTGATGTATTAGATATTTATAAATCGTATTAAGAACGTCCTGGGTTAGAATCTCGGTCCGGAGATGTACAACGCCGACAGAATTTTTTACACTTTAACGTTCTTACTGCAAAACAAACCATAAACGCTTCTGAATTTATATGTATCAGCAGTTTCCAATCGTGTTGTTCTGGTGGTCGTGTGGGTGTCCTGGAAAATTAATGGATAAATTCTGGATAAGTCCTGGAGAAATCTTAGATAGGTGTTGGAAACCTATGCAGAGTTTCTTTTGAAGCCCTTGAACCGTTTTGGAGAAATCCTGGAGAATGTCTGGAGAAGTCCTCGAGAGGTTTTCTGGAGGAACTTAATCGTTGATGGTTTTGATCGAATGCGGTTCTGTCGTGTTAGATTCGGTTATGTTGGAATGGTTTAGGTTACTTTCGATTACGTTGTGTTATTTTTGGTTAGGTTGTGTTGTTTTGGGTTAGGTTGGGTTATGTTAGGTTAGGTTAGGTTAGGTTTAATTAGGTTAGGTTTAGTTAGGTTAGGTTTAGTTAGGTTAGGTTATATTGAATTAGGTTAGGTCATGTTGTGTTAGGTTTGGTTAGTTAAAGTTGTTGTTTTAGAAATGGTTCAGTAGTTTCCTGGACAATTCCTGTCGTGTTGACCAGGTAGACTTGTACAGCAATATCAGTCAGCGGGTTTGCCGGGTAGAGGAGTTTTAAGTTTTCAATGTAATTCGAAAGGCAATTTTTCAAAGGTATATTTCTACCGATGTGTAGGAGTCTGAGTGGCAATACTCATGTCAGTTTTAGGTCACGGACAGGTCAGTGTCATGCCAAGGTCACGACATATGCTGATGATGTCAATTTGTTGGGTGACGATATAAATACAGTGAAGTTGAACACGTAAATTTTACTAGAAGCTAGTATAATGTTAGGGCTAGCAGGAACTTCAGAAAAGAATCTAAGTACGTGTTAATATCCCGTCAGCAGACAGGCGAGCAGAATTGTCTTAGGGTGGCTAATAAATCCTTTGAAAGTGTTACAAAGTTCAAATATTTGGGAACAACAATAACAAATCAAAATGATATTCGTGAGGAAGTTAGGAGGAGACTAAATTCTGGAAATGCTTACTGCTTTTCATTTCAAAACAATAATTTTGCCTCTTGTTTTGTATGGGTGCGAAACATGGTCTCTCACTCAGAGGGATGAACACATATTGCAGGTGTTTGTGAATAGGGTGTTGAGGAGGATATTTGGGCCTAGGAGAGAAGACGATGGGGCGTGGAGAAAACTGCATAATGATGGGCTTAAAAATCTGTACTTCTCCCCCCCCAATATTATCAGGGTGATTAAGTCGAGAAGAATGAGATGGGCGGGGCATGTAGCGCGCATGGATGGGACAATTGGTGTGCACCAAGTATTGGTTGGGAAGCCTGAGGGGAAGAGACCGCTGGGGAGACCTAGACGTAGATGGGAGGATAATCTCAGGCGGGATCTATGGGAGATAGGAGTTGAAGGAGACTGGATTTTGTTGGCAAAGGACATGGTCCGGTAGAGGGCTTTGGTTAATTCGGTGATGAACATTCGAGTTCCGTAAGCTATCTAGTTAGTTTGCTAGTCAGTGTTTTATGACCGCCTCTGAGATTGTAAAGGGGAATGCAGGCTGCGATGTGTCGGACAGGTAGTTCGAATTGGAGAAGGCGAAATGTGTATGTACGATAGATGAGGGATGACTAAACGTATTGGGCAGACAGAAAATCAGATCTGAAGATGATATTGAAATGTATATTGGGTAGATTATTTAGAAGACAAAATCTGGATTGAACCGGCTCAGGATCTTTGCCACTGAGGAGGTATCGTAATAACGTTCGTGCCACTCCTGCACTGCTGCGCCGATCGCAGCGCCAATTGTGGTCGGAGCCATTTATGAACATTGCATTGCTCGAATGCCTCGACGTACCCAGAGCACACCGCATATTAATGTACACCCCGTGGAAATTGCTAGTTGCGTGGCTATTAAATGGAATTTTATCGCCCCCCCCCCCCCCCCCGACCCGGTGATCTGTCTTTGTACGAAATTTCCGCAGGGCAAGATAGTAGAGTGGTCCTATATTATTGGACTGAAATTTCAAGGGTTATTTTGTTTATGGATGGTATTTTGTTTTGAGAACAGACTACTATAATGCGTGGATTACGTGTGAATTGGCATGTTCAGATTACACGTGATACTAATACATACCTGTGTATGCCGGACTGTAGTCTAAATCAGTCACATTTGGAGAATGCGGTCGCACTTCACTTGTTTTGATCTTTAGTACCTTTTTAATAATATTACAGTTTATCCCACAAACTCTATTCCCAATTCTCCTGAGATTTCCTACTATTTACAATTTGTTGAGTGACTTGCATTATTCTCTGTTTAATAATTAATAAATTTATTATATATATATATGATAAATTAATTGTTGTGTTGTAATAAATAAACTGCACGTTTTAATTATTTTTTTTACTTGTATGTAAGAACTGGTCACGTGGAACGTAGCTCTTTCCTGTGCTGTAACAACCCCACCCAGTCCTGAATTCTACTGCCAGCTTTTGAAACGATAACATTTTATAATACGCACTAAAATTTTATTTACACATTACGTGAAATGCTTTAAATGGGAATGAACTCCAAATGTTCATTAAATTTTTCATAGGCGCGCAATTTATAGCGTAATTTATTCGACTGTATTCTGACGAATTTTTCGGTCACTGCAAATTTCAAACTTAAAGTACATATTTGGACTGCGAAATTTCAGGAAACAGTATGTCTTGTTTTTTTTTGTTTTTTTAACGATGTTACTTGTGTTGTAATACGTTTATTATTTTCCATATAAACGAGTTAAAATGAAACTCGTGGTATTTGACATGATCTTTGAACCTTTATTATTAACCAAGGTACAATATACTTTCTTCAGTTCGTTAGGACGTACTTAAGGAATCGTCATATTGCAATTGCGTATACCAACATACAAATGTTTGGAAGTGTCTGTATTTTATAAATTGTTAAAAACTCTGTTTAAATCATACCTTTTATAGTTCTTTAATTTTATTTGGTTTGTGGTCGGAAAACAAAGATTCCAATGTTTCTTCACGTTTTCTGACTAAAATTTTGTATGCATTTCTCTACCATCTCCCATCGCTTTTTTTTTAACCGTCCTTCCAGGTATGTATCAATTGGAATGTTGACGCGAACATTTCATTTGTCAGCTGATATATAAATATCTCTGCTGTTCTCCAAGTATCAGAAGGGCAAATGTAAAACCATAAAACATTAATGTATTTCTTTTGAACTCGGTTATAAAGTGGAGCGAGGGAACTTGCATTGCTTTAAAAATTCTACCAATTTGTCTACCGTCGTCATCTGTCATCATCATGCGAAGAATGTGACTTACGAGGGTAGAAATGAAAAATAAAGGCAAAGCAGAAAGAGGATGAAGTATGACATTTCTGTACGAGACCAGAATGCCAGGGGATTCTTTATTTTTGCTTTGCTTTAATAAACAAATATAAAAATAAGAACACGGAACTGCGTCTTCAACTGACGACATGGAGGAGAGAGTTTGTTGTTTGGTCGTATCAGTTATCGAGTTTCTTTGAAAAGTGTTGATTTATCACCCGCAGGAAGTGTTCTCACTTTCTTGGATTATAGAAAGTAAACAAGGATTTCGGCTCTCAAGCAGTGTTAATGAATATTGCAAGACGGTTCTTGCAGACTGCTTCTTGAAGTGAGTGTAAAAACAGTTTGTGCTACGCCCTGTTGAGGAAACTTCTACTAGGCTACGCGCTACAACTCAGAACACAGCCAGCCATCTTGGTATTCACCGCCGTGCGAAACTCTGATCCTTCTGTAGCATGATTAAAATACGATCATAACCAAAAATTAATGCACAGTTTTTGTGGCTGAACCTTACAGTAAGAGACCACTTCAGCTATCGAGACATAGATTTGAGGATAATATTAAAAAAAAATTCTCAGATAATTATGTATTTGTAAGGTACGTATCCCACGGTGGTCTAGCGGTCAGAACGCTGGCCTTGTAATCCTGGGGTCTCGGGTTCGATTCCCGGCGGTGCCCGAATTTATAACTTGTGTTGGGCAAGGCCGTGGTCTAGGCAACACGGAGTTTTCCTCCGGGGGCTTCCCCGGTTTCTCCGTGGCATCCCAACAATTACTCCATTCACACACAGAAGAAGGCAATGGCAAACCACTTCTGGATCATCTGCCAAGAACGTATATGAACAGGTCCCAGTCCGAGAAAAGGATGGAAGGATCCTGTTCATATGGACCTGTCGTCAGACAGAACACTAAATAATAATAAGATGAGGTGGTCTAGCGGTTAGAACGCTGGCCTTGTAATCCTGGGGTCTCGGGTTCGATTCCCGGCGGTGCCCGAATTTATAACTTGTGTTGGGCAAGGCCGTGGTCTAGGCAACACGGAGTTTTCCTCCGTGGCATCCCAACAATTACTCCATTCACACAGAAGAAGGCAATGGCAAACCACTTCTGGATCATCTGCCAAGAACGTATATGAACAGGTCCCAGTCCGAGAAAAGGATCGAAGGATCCTGTTCATATGGACCTGTCGTCAGACAGAACACTAAATAATAATAAATAAAAGGTACGTATCAAGCCGGGTCGCATTTTTGATTTCTGCTGTAACGTAACAGCGAATACGCATATGCGGACGATGTTCCTGAAACATTCGCTCCAGTTCGGTTCGCAGCTCACCCGTTCCAGTGTTCAGTGAACGTCAAAGGATATTACGTAACGTTACGTTACCGGAGGTAGTGTAGACGTTCGCCAGAATCCGCGCCGTCTGTTCCAAATATGAACCTCGGAACCTCTTGTTACGTTAAGCTGTTAAGGTGCATTGGGATTCATAATAATGACCATTGTCTGTGTTTTATTAGCACGGTGAGCATGAAATTTGCAATTTGTTCTGCCAAATTAATAATTGTATTCTGAACAAGGAACAGCTCATATCAAATACCTAATTAGCCTTTCGATTTTAGTATGGAGTAAAATTATAACTTGCATTCTGGTAAGACATTAGTCGTGTCAATTCTAGTGAATCCGAAACTAAGTTAGGGGTTACTCTTTAAGTTTCTTTTGCAGGGTTTTATATTTTTTCCTGCAGATAAACATCGGTAGCTGATTACTTTTATGGTGATACTTATGTGTTCATAATCCTAACGTCGCTTTAAAATATTGTGCGCAAGAGTTGAATAACAACTGAAGGATTAATATCACTGGAAAGTCTGGGGAGGAGAGACTCAGCCCGCTCTGGATAAATCCAAGGATTTATCCTGCAAGTTTGCATTATTATGTACTTCAGACTACCGCTTACAGCTATGCAGCTGGTCTCAGAGCTTCGAATGTCCTTACTGTCTTTTCAATGACTTTGGGTGCACGTTTTTAAGATAAGAAGTAATTGTGGAATGGAGGGTAATTCACATCGGAGAATTGTATGATATATACAGCTGATGTATTGTTGGTACTGCGGTAAAATTAAGGACATTATGACAGGCGTTCTTTCCTTCGTTCTTCCTCCACTCGTAACTCAGATGGGTACCAATACACTGAGACTTGGGCCTAAAGTAGAGACGCCTCTTCCAAGGTTCCAACTTAAAATGCACAGTCAGACGAAAGGATAATATTCTTTCTTGGCTTATTTAATGATACTGTATCAACAGCATAGAGTAAATTTTAATAATTAATTAAATGTTTTTCTCTGGTGTGTCGTGGAAATGCATTCTGACTCCTGAATCACGTTTAAATAAATTCTAAATGGAATGAAATATTTGCATTTGGAATCTGAATTCAGTGATATGAATTACAGGCGCTAAACCATTACCGAGGCTTACAATGTGGGCCAATATTTGTACCCATTTATAACATGAAAATGTAATGTGAATGCAAGCAGACAGACATAGGCTTACCCGTATATTTATGTCGGTCGGGGACGCTGGATTCGGTTGTCGATATCATGAGCCTCGCGTATCGACCAGCAGAACGTGTTGTGGACATGAACACAGATAACGCAGAGATAAGAGGAAAGTCTGTGTCTTTGCAACGAGCACATAATTGTGACAAAGAATTTGTGAAATTCTGAACAAATAAAGGCAATATAAAATATTTTACCCGTATTTTTATTTTACTGACAACCTGACTTCTTGTTGATTTGTCGTAAGAAACAGACGTCGTGTGAACCACGCTTAAGGGAAGTTCTCCGCGTGAGACTGACGGGATGTCATTTTATCTTTCCACTTATTATGTGTCCGCATTCACGACGTACGAAGTTAAGCTGTGAACTGTGTTAGAATTGCTTAAATGTATCCCAGAGCAAGAATATTATAACAGTTTTCACTGTAACATATATAAATATGCTTCAGATGCGACATATTTGTGTTTATTGTGACAGAAAAATGTGCCATAAGATTTTTAGTCAAAGTATCACCAGTATCATTCGTCCTAATCCCGCTCAGAGATGTATGTAAGTACGTATATATGTATGTATGTATGTATGTGTACGGATGCCATAAACCTGTTTCTTGCCTTATTCCCTGAAATCTGGATTTTATCCAGTGGTCTAATCCGTCTCCCTATGCAGATACACATTTATGGATTGTCCCGAGAACTGATCCGATCCTCAGGATTTAGCAATCCCTGGAAATCAGGTTCTGAAAATTGCGATATTAACATGAAATCTTTTCTCTTTGTTTCAGGATACTTCTGGCATATAACTGACATTCACTATGACGTCCATTATTCAGTATCAGGCGACATCCGAAAATGTGAGTATCGTATCGCAATGGCACAACGCGAAGATATTATTAATAGACTGCATTTTTAATTTAAGTGGCGTATAGTATGATTTGAGGTTTTCACGGCGGTGAGACTGAAGATGTCTGTTTTCTGGGTTGTTGCGCTGTGTAGTCTGGTAGATCTGCTTACAATTATGGAAGGCATAAGTGTAGGAAAGTTATGGCAGTGGCGTCTACTGCTCTATGTCAGACTACACGGCGCTACACCCCATCTATATCACAGTTTCCTCGACCAAACGAAAATTTTGTATTTGCCTTCTCAATATCGGTGGTGCTAAACAGCGGGTTGGACGTCTGGGGTCTGATTTCAGACACTGAGGCTCACCCAGCCTCGTATCCGATAGTACAAGGGCTCCTTCCTTGGGGATAAAGGGCCATTGAGGAAAGGTAACTGCTGTTTCCCGTCTTGTGTCATGATTAAGAACGTGTGTAGCTTTATCTCTGGGGTGGTGCTTAGTTAAACAGCAAGGATAAATCTCTTTATCTGCAGTATACGTCTTTTAAAAATGTTGGCAGTGTTCTGTCTGTAGCTTAACTTAAGTACTATGTAGGTATATCGCGCTGAGGTTTACAGAAACATTACATCAAGAACTTTTATTCCCCTGAGTTTGACTTTATTTGCACACCTCTGAAGCTGTACTACTAAATCTAGATGAAGGAGAGTCTCGGAGAGCAAATGTTTGTAATAAAATATACATATTTTACAAACATCTGTCAGTTGCACAGATTTTATAGCTCTAAGTATAATTAATGAAGATTGATGGATTGTGATAGAAGAGTATAAGTAGTGTGGAACAGAACTTTTGTTGGTTGTTTAAACTTCAAACTCTGCAGTTTACCTACTTGAGTGTTTTTTTTTTCAATCATTGTATTACGACGTGTAATCGACGTACAGAAACGCAGAACGTAAGTTGGCATACAGCGTGCCCAGCAAATCAGGGAACTAAAATTATGTTCCGAAATTCAGGTAGCAGCTGAGTGATGAATTCAAGCCAAACCTTTGAGTGATTTTATGATAATTTGAATTTTTATGTTAATGTGACTGCAGTCGACTGTTATTCTATTTGCTAAATAAATCGTTTTTGTGCGTATAGCCTGCCGGCGCACAGAGAACAAGCTTGGTGGCGCGGTTGGCAACAGCAGGCCCGCGGGCCGCTTCGGAGATCATAACTGCGACTCGCCGTGGGACCTGGTCGAGTCTGCCGCCAAGGCGATGAAAAGCAAACATGGCGACAATATCGAGTTCGTTCTGTGGACGGGGTGAGTGTGAACACTGTGTTATGTAGGCTACTGTATGTGTCATTTTATCTTATATCATCGCGGGCTCCGGTTGGCTGCTAGCCAGTCTTCCTTTTTGAGGACGATGATTGTCCTTCTGACCTGGAACTTGAGTTTCTGCTGGGAGGTGCTTGAAACTTTTTTATTTGGCGACGTTCACAGCATAAACCTGCAGCCTACGCTCATGTGACAACCTGGTCACTGAAATCGGCTACGACTTCTCGCCTTTCCGTGGTCGAACACACGTGAATCTTATCTTTACTTATGGTGTTATCTGTACAGTTATTCACTCTCCATCACCCGCGCTGTATCATCCATGAGATGTTAAGTGACAGGTGTACTTAGAACATTGGTGAACACTTTGCCCTTCCGTCAGTAAATTTTCCAATGAATTCACCGATAAATTTGAATGTAACTGTCGCTTCTAGGCTTCCAGCTGGAACTGCATAAATCTCCGTGAAGCTCTGGAAGGTTTTCCCGATATGAGTCAATTGTCGCTCCATAGAGACAATGAAATAAACTTTTGTTTTTTTCGCAGTTCCCGCCTTGAGCCGGGAAGTGACTATAACTTTGAACTTTGTCAGTGAACGCGCTTTAGTAGTACAAAACAAAAGGCAGAGAAGAACTATAAGGTCACAGCAAAATTGTAAATGGTAAGGCTGTCTCAGAAATGCAAGCTTCAGTGTAATTACCAGGTTGAACCGATAGCTGGTTTTTTTGTTAGTAATGGCTGATAAACGCTGAATAACGATACAGCCGATGGAATAGCAAACTGCAAGATCGATCCCTGATGTTATTTCTTCCAAACAATATGGCTGAGCGTCACATGAACGGAACAAATCCAGTGCGAACATCTTTGCAGTGTTATTCATTAAGATTGTTCATCACCGCCAGTACAACAGCACTTCATTTACTGAAGTAATGTTCATGTAACCAGCTCCCACGGTAAAATAGCTGCACACTGCGAAATAGAAACAGCTCTCGACAAAATTCTGGATGAAATACAAAGCCTCACCTGCGGGCCAATTTTTACTTTTGTGACTATTCGGGGAAACTTCAAGTAAAGTGACAGATGAGCGTGGATATCGGTGGTATGAACCGAAATGAATTATCTGCGCCAGAGCAGGTACAGTCCTGGAAGGTATTATGAAACTTTTATGTCTTTCTTTCTAGCGTTAGGTAGGTACATACTCGTGGTAAATGACACCGTGGTAGCAGAACCAACAGCTTCATCAGCGTCAATACTGAAGTCGGCCATAAGACACTCGGTCATCCAAGTGGATGCATTATAAAAGGTTTCCGCACCACAGTTCAGTGTGCATTTTTTATGTTAACATTCAGCCACATACCCAGCCCCCTCGCGGCCTGTTTGCTACATTACGCTTTTGATACTGTATAATTCAACCAAGTTTCTCTTTACGCATTGTCTTGAATTACTCACTTTCTTCGATGGAATTTATTTTCAGACATATTTTCTTCGTTCGTAGTAAGAGACCGCGTTTGATACTCAGAAAAACGTGTCTTCAAAGTTTGGAAACTGGAAGGTGTTTTTTACAGTTTCCGAATTGAATAATGAACACTTCCGTTGATTCATTCTTCTCTCGTTTTCAACGTAAATTTACTTTATTTGTTAACATTGCTGTCAGATACTTGAATCCTGAAACATTCGCGAGTGGTAGGCACTTATTCCTATTACATATAGTTTCTTTATAACATTGTTCCTGATGTGGCTTCGTGTCATGACCATTCTGACTTATAAGAATATTTTCGCGTTATTATATATTGTATGTATAGTCATCTCAACAAACTAAGATCACCAGACAAATAAGTATGACACATATGTATTCCTGAAGAACGTTTATGAAAATCAGTTCCGACGCGTTTCCATGTTTCGAATATAATTTCAGTGCAAATATTAAAATATTATTTGTGGGCTCTTATATTTGTTATTGCTACAATCAGTGGAATTTCTTTAAAATTTAATTACTGTGATTGTTTAACTTAATATAAATTAATTGTAGCCGTTAAAATCTATTATATAATAATTAAGAAATATTAAGTACTATTCATTTCTTCCTTGCACATAGATTAATCCGAAGTTGTACAGTGTGTTCACAAAGTCCCTTCGGGGTTTTGAAGAATTGTATAACCAGTGCAGCCGAAGAATGGTGGTTGAATTCACTATGAATCAATTAACAGAATCTGAAGGTTCAAAGCCGACATTCAGCTCGATGTATTTCCAATCCTCATAACCTATTTTTGTAATGAGCGTGTTGATGTTATTAACCTATCTCATTTTGGGTCATCTAAGTTGTCGTTTTCCAAGAGCCTATCCACGCCAGTTATGAATGAACTTTTGAAGTACCATTGCCAACCCATGGAAGTTCCTAGTGAGCGTACTGAAATTATTGTACGCTGTTAAATTCCTGCACATCAGATGCGGTGGTTATATCATCACGTTTCAGTCACTTCTTAAACTCATATTTCAGAACAATGAATATATGAAGGTGAATTTTGCAATAAGGGGTGGGGGATGAGATGCGCATTCTGTCCGCGATGTTGATTTGGTTAGTGATGGGCATCTATTGAATTAATGGCGTGGAAAACTGGGGAAGTGTGCCTTGGTGTTAGTCAAAAGGCCGGGAAATTCGGCGCCAGACAGAGGATGTTGCAATAGTTTGATTTATGTTTCAAATTTCTGTTTCCACAAGTTTTAATAACAACTGTGGTTTTACAACTCGATACGTTTTTGTAACACACGGGAAAGCATGCAGATATGACTTTATATTACTTTACATTGCTAGAAATTTTTTAAATAAATGTGTATTTAATATTATCTGGTATAGAGAATTGGTTTACCTGCTGGAAAAGAATACATCAGACATAGCTTTGTATTCGTCAGTTCCGGAGTTCGAAATAAAGTGAACCACTCCCATTACGTCGGCCACAAATAATGTTAGTCAATGATTAACTTAATTCTTGTCGCTACATTAATATTTGTGTGCAGTTTCAACACTGCCACAGTTGAAAATTTTGAACCTGCAATGGCCCAGCCTTCAATTTGTTAGATACAGATTATGAATCCTCAAATGCGATTCGTAGGTTTGAGTGAGATGAATCCAAGGAACGATATCTGTAAAATTCTTGTAGTAAACTTTCTCCCTAATTTACCGATTATGAAGTGAACATTTGGATTAAACTAGACATTCGAGGTCTTGTGGAATGAATGTACATTATTGATTTATCGACAAGTAACCTAAACACCAAAAAATATATATGGCGTAGTTAATCTAAATTTTACAACTCTCTAAAAGTTAATAATATGCTAACTTGAATAAATATCTATTTAAAAGTCGGGTTTCATTATCGGACTTTTAATATAATATTTAAGAGATTTTTCTGAGAGACCGATAATTTTATAAGCTACGTCTCTTACAGAGATATCTTAAAATTCTTGTGTTAGGTCTTGTAATTACATGGAATAGGACTCCATGCAAGACGGATTAAACCATCGCAAAGCTAATACCAACACAGGAAATACCTGATATAAGGCAGTGCCCCAAGCGAGATTCGAAACCGCGAACACATCGAGTTCCGTCAAAACCTGGAAATGAATTAAGTCTTCGGTCGTGTTTATCATCTTACTGCCGACATTACTCGTTCAGCCGTTGGATTTTGGTCGCAGTCCCTTAATTTTAACTTGTCAAGAGGTAGACGCAGTTTCTGATTCACGTCGCGAATTTATCAATGCCATTGAATTATTCTGATGTAACAGGAAATATTTCATCAGGGTTTGTTCGAGGCGCGAAGTGAAGTCTCCTAATGTTGAGTGGTAATCCTCAACAGCGCGCTGCCTTATTCTCCTGTTCAATATAAAAACAGGGATATGCAAACCACGGTCGCTGACTAGGAGCATCTCTCGATTTAGGTCAGTGGTTCTCAACCGGTGTTCCGCGAACTTTTGCCAAATTCGCTGCAAAGCTTTAAACATAAGAAAGATTGTACGCAATCAAATACGAAAATTAAAAGTCAAATAATTTATAATGCCATATTATTGCCCGTAATTAAGGCTGGCCTTGTAATCCTGGGGTCCCGGGTTCAATTCCCCGTGGTGCTCAGATTTATAACTTGTGTTGGGCAAGGCCGTGGTCTAGGCGACACGGATTTTTCCTCCGTGGCATCCCAACAATTACTCCATTCACACACAGAAGAAGGCAATGGCAAACCACTTCTGGATTATCTGCCAAGAACGTATATGAACAGGTCCCAGTCCGAGAAAAGGATGGAAGGATCCTGTTCATATGGACCTGTCGTCGGACAGAACACTAATAATAATTAAGGCTGGCTCCAACTGAGGTAGTTATAATCTGGAAAACAAAAGAATGTTAGTGTTTTGTATTATATCGGGACACGAAAGTTTACCATTCCTTTGCGATGTCGTCTAAAAAAGAACAAAACTATTTGAAAATGTTGAAATTAAAAATCTTGGAAATATAAATCAATTACACCTATTGGCTGAAGTTGATAGAAATGGGGAATCGCACAGATAGATATTATCCGCGGTAGCCGATGGGCTGCTGCATTATAAACCCAATTTCGATAAGTGGGTATAAGAAACTTCAATAGGCCCGGCTCTGTAAAATGTTCATATCCGCATTAAACTTTATTTTAAAATGTGTTTATTTTAAGAATAAAAAATTGTTGAATCTGTTCTTTATATACACATGCATTAGTGCTCACACACCAAGTTTGCGGGGGGTGGGGGTGTCTTTGAAGACTTTACTAAGCTGTTGGAGCACCGCTAGAATATGTCATTCTAAAAATGTTATTATAATAAATATTAGATAATATCGAAAATTGGAGTTTTTGCGCCGTGTAGTCTAGTAGAAGTTTACCGACGTTTCAGGACTGTAGTACTTCTGAAACGTCGGTAAACTTCTACCTGGCCACACGGCGTAGCAATCCGGAAGACATCCATCTTCATATCTGCAGCCGTGAGAATCTGAAATCTCACAGAGTTAGGACTGTATATTTCTGAGACATTCAGATGTCATTTGCTAAACAAAATTCATTTTGACTAAACCCTTAATTTACACTTGGATGGAGCAGTGAATTGCCGTGTTTGTGAACCCTGGTAGGCACAAAGTCTTGTACATTTTAGTAATGGAACCACTTTTAGCTAGAAGCAGTGGCTGTCCCCGGACCCTGTAAATGTTAGGAGAAACAATGGAAATGTAAGTCATTGTAATCCTCTCAGAATATCATAAGCTGTGTGTGTGTGTGTACAACCTCCACTGGTCGATACGTAAAACGAAATATTGCAGCACACTGCACTCTGGTTTCTATTTCCTGACATTTGCTTCCTCTCGTTACAAGTAACGCGCCGTTACGCTCGTCTGCCCCCCACCCACCCCCACCCCCCACCCCCACCACCCAACGTGTTCTGCTTCTTGTTTCCAGAGGATTAATGCTTCGGTGCAATGTCTTGCGGGACCCTCTCCGTTGCAGGCGAACATCTTCAAGCGCAGAAATGAAGCTTTATGTTCGCATTCCTGAAAAATTTCGTAACTAGAATGTTCTTCGCCGTTTTGTGGATATCAGGCTTTAATAAATTATTTTATGATACATTTTCAGAATGCAATGATTTCTACACAATGAAATTAGAGATTGGCATGATAATTTCTCTTTCAAGCTCCATATTATTAAATATTAATTGAATGGGATTAATTCGATAAATATTTATGGTTAATCATAATGTAGATATCACTTTTTTACAGTCTTTAAACAGCACCTCGTATGCATTGTGTGTTGACACTTGGCAGTGAATGTTATGTATGAAACAAACAGCTTAATCTATTCTGACGCAGTGTTCAGTTCGGCATTTATTACCAGAACGTCAACATTTTTAATAGGGAAAAGTTATTTGATTCTCGACTTGCGTTATGTCGCTTGTTAAGCTTTAATTTTAAACGTGCAACGGTTTAAGGGTCATTATTACTAAAACTTCATTTCTAACATCAAAGCGATCTGACATATAACTTGTAGTTGGCTCTCAGTGTGTAGAATTTCTGCCAATAATAATAATGCTTCTAAAAGTTTGCCATAATATAACTATCAATTACATACTATTTAATATAACGCCATCATTTTAATCTTCTGTTTTTTATGTATGATTATCTTTATTTTATATAAGTTAGGGCTACTAGCTGCATCAGATAAACTTTATCATAATTATGATCACTTTCAGATAATCACACGTACATATTAAAATCTAACTTAACCAGACTTAGAGCTCGTCAGAAGCTCAACATTTGTATTCACTGCTTCGACGGAAATTCTCTGCCAAGTGGAGTTCGTACTGGGGAGATCCCTGGTTAAAATGTCGTTCCGGAGCTTGGCTATCATGACTAAGAATTTCCATGGTTTTTATCAGTCTCTTTAGGCAATGCCGTTAACGTAGGCCCAATTTAAATTAGACAAGGATCGCTTAATTTCATATTATTTCATGATTAATTTATATCTGAATTACTGACAGCGTTATTAAATAAACCACAGATAAATAATTTTTACCTGAGACAGGCTTCTCACGGCATATACAACGACGATGTTGCTCATCTGAGTTGTGACGCCATATGAACTGGAATAACATACCACCTTCAGCCCTGAAGATGGAGGCAGTACGTTCCTCCGAAACTTTGGTATCCACCTGAGTCCACACGGCGTCACAGCCCTGAAGAAACACATTGTCAAGAAACGAGTTTATTCAATACTTCTTCGCACTTCGCCATGTTTTAGGAATTTACAAATACTCGATTAGGGTGATCTTCAGCTGCAGAGCATTCATGCAGGATTAAAAATATCGACCAGTCGTTATCAAACATCGACCCACGAAGCTGTTGCTTAGCCGACTTCATTCCATTTCACTGTACTTTAATTCGTCAATCTTATTGGAGGTAAGATAACCTCTGCAGTAGATATAGCGTCGTTAAATAGCATACAGATCAAACCTGTTGCACTACAAGGTTAAGCAACTTCGCCTTTACCCAGTGCCGTTTTGTTATCAGAAACTCGGGGCAAATTTTGATTCATAAGCCTGCTACAGTTTTGGCCGACTTTATTAAACATCCTTAACCGGACTGAAGATGAGGGGTGCCAGGACCTTCGTTCATTCTCTGTACTTACTGACTAATGAACCCACAAGTGACCGGAATATTAACAGTTCTTTCGTTGTGGAAGGCCTCGTTTGTCGCCCTGTTTCTGATCCGCCCCACGCCCGTTGACCCATATGAAAAGCCCTAGAGAAAAACGCGTCCTGCCTACACTTCGATGTTTATACGCCCTAAGACGTTTCCGAAAGAACATTGTCAAGTTCAGCCTTTGGACTCTAACCGAGGCTGCATGCAAGGTTATGAATACGAGAATAATATCTCTGTGTTCGTATCCAGTAAACTGGTAAATTTTAAACAGATCGGTGAGGTCATTCCAGAGACAACAGGAAACATAAGCCAGTATATCAAGAGAAAACGTACAGTCATATACGTTAACTAAGTCGTCGTAGTACGATCTGAAGGTTCAACACAGCTAACACCAAACCCCGTTATTAATTTCATCCGGAATCAGTTTCACCGATTTCCAATGCTCATAACCTGAACGTACAAACTCGTCTTAATGTTATCCGTCCATCTAATCCGTCTGTCAGAAGAGTATGAAATAATATATGATGAAAGGATTTGACGATGTGGCTTTAAAACATGTTTATTGTCCACATGGGCCTCGTAATTAGTTATTGAGATTCGCTCCTGTAAAACGTTTCTAAACCTCAAAACAGTTTTTTGTGGTTTAACCTACGCAGAAAAAGCGATTGTAGGAAAGTTATTTGTAATGAACGTAGTTGAATTTCATACATAATATCAGTTAGATTATTTTCATCTGGGTTATCTCGTTTGTGCAAGATTTTTGTCACCCCTGAATTAACCTCAGAAACTTATCTGTGCCTCTATTCTGTCTCACTTCGTCGCAAACGCGTAATCTAAATTTTAAAAGTCCACGTCTTTGTAAAAGGAACGATCCATCAAACAAACATTAGAATTGTTTGCGGAGAGGAATTTTCTTAGCCACCAGGTTCGCTGGTGCAGTGCGTGATCCAGTTATTTATCTATCTATTTGTCTACGTCACAAGGTGGATGTGGTCTTTATTGGGACTCTGCATCGGGTGTTGACAAATGAGAAACTGGAGACAAATTTCTGAATTTTTTTCCAGAGCACTTACAGGACGATTTTAGTTCGTCGAACTCGAAATGCAGATAAATCCGGAACTGCTCGAGTGCTAATAAACCTTTCTTGTACCCACGATGTATTTGGTTCGAATCTCGCTCGATACATCTGTTATATTACTTGTGTTAGTCGGCTTCCTTACCATCCCTAGATGAGTATGAAGATGTTTCACCAAAAATATGCCAAGTATGCTTTATATTTTAAAACAAGTGCATACCCATCTTTTCATCAACTAACTAGACTCTGTACTTGATTTATGTTTCTGAATGGCCTAGTAATCCACCACATTCCCTCAGAGGCCTGCTCTATCGCGATTAGTTAATTCCAAACCCCGTCATTGGTCACGTTCATAAGCCGTATTTCCCCTCCCAGCCTGAAAGTCCATCTCCTTCGTCTTTAAATTTTACATTTTCGGAGATTTCTCCACCAGAAATCGACATTGCTTCACGTTTCCTTCATCCTAGACGAATGGCTAGACCATCTTGGCGTACGTGATATGTGGGCGTACGAGACAAGTTTTGTAGCCCTAATATCCGACATAAATAGATCGTAATTTCCCTCTGAGGTTCATATATTCTCTGGAGCACGTTTTCAGCCTCTTGTAATTTATGGTCTCTCAGAGTAAGGTAACACGTTCCACACCAGAACGAAACAAATGGCAATGTTATTGTTCTCTACATGATTTTCTTCAAGGTCCTGTAAAGTAGCCCATTTCGGATGATAACAGTTTCAGAACTGAATAATAACAAGCGATTCCAGAATTATTCTTCATATAATTTCATAATAAACCTCGTTTAGTTTGTTAATATTTTTCTTTATACAGTGAAACCTCGTTTAACCGACCTATATGGGGAGGGGAGCTATTGGTCGGATGAGCGAGGGCAAGGGTAACGTGGTTATGAATATGAAAACAAAAAATTGTTATAAATACTGAAATATACAGAGATTTAATACACATTTTCCTCGTCGGCAGATGATGCGGACGTTTCGCACGCACAAGCCGACGGTAAAATAGCCAGTCTTGAGCGTTGTTTGAGGAAGTTCCCGTATTAAAATAGTGAATTTATCAGTCATTCTGAGTCACTGTCCATCACATGAAGTGGAGGTTCTGGTGTGATTCTGCTGATGTCAGTTGATTTGCTTGCTGTGTTATCCTAAACAAGCAGGTGCGAAGAAGCTATGTATTTTCATTTGGGTTGTTTGTTTATCTTTGCCTGCGAATAACCAATTATGTTCCTAATAATCAGCCAAATCTGGGTTTGAGGTTAGATCAATGAATTGTACCGCGTGGGTCTCGCTTTGCCGACTTTAGCCGGTATAAACCGATTGCAACCGATCTGGTTGAAATTCGGTCGGTTAATGCGGTAATCGGATAATCGAGGGTCGGTTAACAGAGGTTTTACTGTACTTATAATGTGGTAGTGTGAAACGTTTTATTTCTTTTAATTACCATGTATCATAACTGAAGTTGTTTATTTGTCTGGAGATATATACTGTAAGTTCAGATCGAAAACCTCCTTCCCTTCAATCCGAGGCAGTCACTGCACTTTCCATATACGTCTCTGGCCTTACGAGTTTCAACCATGTTTTACGTTGCTTCTGACCGCAGGCAACTTTCCCGATTAGAGTCTGCAACGACAAAGTAGTAAACATGTTACAAAACGTGCTTCAGACATAACATTACGGAGCTTAGGCTCTCTTATTGCCTCTCGATTTTCATTTCGTGATTGCTGACTTCGCATGCAACATAGAATTTTGTCCAAATTAATCCATTGGTTCCAAGAGATGTCACAAAACAAAGACCACTTTGTTTATTTATCTCAAAACGCAAGTCTTACAAAGTGTATTGGATATAAAATGTGTTTCATTTTCATTGCACTTTTCCCACTGTTTTTCCGTTTTCCGGCGAGAGGTACCTACTCAGTTGGCTCCGTCAGACAGAGCTAGTCTCCGTCACTGGACAACATGTCATCCAGTTGTCTGTCTCGACATATCCACCTGGGTACAGGTCTTGTCAGCAGATAGTAAGAATATGATAAAATAAAAATTATACAACCAGTCATAAAACTCTACACGGTGGTCTAGCGGTTAGAACGCTGGCCTTGTAATCCTGGGGTCTCGGGTTCGATTCCCGGCGGTGCCCGAATTTATAACTTGTGTTGGGCAAGGCCGTGGTCTAGGCAACATGGAGTTTTCCTCCGGGGGCTTCCCCGGTTTCTCCGTGGCATCCCAACAATTACTCCATTCACACACACAGAAGAAGGCAATGGCAAACCACTTCTGGATCATCTGCCAAGAACGTATATGAACAGGTCCCAGTCCGAGAAAAGGATGGAAGGATCCTGTTCATATGGACCTGTCGTCAGACAGAACACTAAATAATAATAATAATAATAATAATAAGCATGTTTGGCCAGTCTTCATTTCTCTAGCAGACCTCATTTGAGACTGTGTCTGCATTCTCGAAGGCGTGCGGCTAATGGTACGAATGTATCTTATATTTATTCAAGCGTCAAACTTCGTGGAAGTTCACGCGATTGCAGTGAGGCATCTGCCCAGTTTACAGACGGCGTAACTGAGCTAAACGCACCTTTTCAGTGCCATCCCCAAGGGTACATTTTTCCATTTGTGTAATGGTTTGTTCTTATTTCTACAGATTACTGTTTTGTTTTTTAAGAAAATTATTCTGCTTCAGAAAAACCGTCATCAATCATTTCCGTTGCTGTCTGACTCTTCAATAACTTTACTCCATGCATTGATGCACATACAACGAAGAGCAAATTAAATCAAATAAATAATTCAGACGTACTTGTATTATTTACAGCTAAAATCAAGAGTGAATCAAATAATAAATAATTCAAACATTACGGTAAATGTATCGAGGAGGAGATATCTAGACCTTGTGTTGTCTGTGTCCGTCTGACAGGCTTCGCATCCTCAAGTAGCTCTTCTTATACTTTCTGTGAGTTGTGGATTCGCTTCGTAGTTTATTTACGTAGGCATTTCAGCGCGTCAGGTTTTCCTGCAATGTTTTTGGACGTAAATTAAAAATTATGTTGTGACATTTTGATACTGGTACCAACTGTGTACAACAACAGATGAAACTATAACATTTCCATTTTGCTTCATTCTGATGAACACTTAATATGCGTATTCGACTATAATGATAGCCCTGATTGATCGAATGGTAAAGAAATATCTATTTTTTTACGACAGTCCTCAGTGTGATTGGTATGAATCAAGACATATGCCTATAATGGAATTCGAATGCTTATTACAGTGCTCACAAGAGCCCGTCACTATTCCCTGTGATAAGCCAGATGAATCCAACTGTTCAGATCCTCACATTTATCTTAACTTTCCTGATTCCTGTGCTGTGATTTACTTTGCTGCAGTCGTACCAAAGAACCCACCAAAGTATCGAGGGCTTATACATTTCGTAACAGAATAGTTGTTACGTCAGTGTATCTCAGACTTTTCAGTCTTCAGACATGCACGATGTGAATAAAAAAGTTTGAGCCTCCCCCCCCCCACCTATAATTATATCTTAAAATTTAATCTGTCATTTCATAAAATACTTATCAGTGAACCTTAATATCTATTAAGTAATTTTTTATATTACAATTTATGTAATTTAATGTTATAAAATTGTTTACGTACGTATTTGTTGTTTAGGATCGACATTAATTCGGATTCTTTGTTTTCCGTCCATATTCGGAGTTCCCCGAGAAAAGGCTTCCACTGTTTTACGATAAACTGTTCTTAAGCCCCCCCCCCCCCCCCAATGACTCCCTCTGTCTGTACCCTGGAAGTCTACCGAGTTCGTCAGGATTTTGGCCGCATTGTCTTGAAGTGTGTCTACAGAAATGTGGCGATACCTAGTGCCCCTTTAAATACTTTCAGTCAGCTTGGTTTAGTACACAGATAATCCGCGTGATATCTGCACTGTGTACTCCATTAATTAAAACAAGGTACTTTTTCTTTGTACGATATGCTGTTTCAACTAAAAGGAAGGCATTGTCTACTACTAGTGCTCTGTCCTTTAAGCCATATTAGCGCGTGTTAGCCAGTATTACCGTATCCTGGTTCACCTGCAGATAGGTTATAAATATGACGGGTATTTATGAGTTTGTCATGAAAGTATGAACTTCACGAGAAAAGGTTACCTTCTTTTCTTAATGCATTTTAACATTACTGAGATGAGATGGCGTAGTGAGATCACTGGCTGCGCGTTGGAAGACGTAGGTTCAGTTCCCAACAAGAGCAGGGATGAAGATATCCGTCTTCTGGGTTATTGCGCTGTGTAGTCTGGTCGATGTTAACCAACGTTTCAGAGGTCATACTTCCTCCGTCATCAGGGCGATGACGGAGGCAGTATGACCTCTGAAACGTTGGTTAACATCGACCAGACTCCACAGCGCAATAACCCAGAAGACGGATATCTTCATACTCACCGCTGTGAGAACCTCAAGTCTTACAAGAGAAGGGATGGTATAAATACGTGTCTGCATATAAATATTTACCCTATAAATGTAAAGGTATTTGAAAACAAAATGTTACATGTTGAATAAAGCTGCCGTTGTTGAACCTGGATGTGTGTGTGTGTGTGTATGTCTGTGTTACTAAAAATAAGATATTGCTTTTTATAACTACATATAACATGCTAATAATTATAGTTTCTCGTGAAAATCTGAGGAGCATAATTTGCAGAACACTGCTCTGGGTGGGAATATAACATTAAACTTGGACGGAAAAAGATTCGTTGCGAACTGGACTGAAATGTTTTTGTGACGAAGGAGATGGACCTTCTATGATAATAGAGAATTTTTATTACCAGAATAACTATGAACTGCTACTGAAGCAAGGGTCTAGTACATTACTTAATCAAGAACATGTTTTTTTTTTTAATTTCATGAGGACTTCATAGCTCTGTGACTACTGGCTAATAGTTAATCGTCTAGACTTAGATTTCCGTAGGGACTTGTATCGTTATGTTCTTCATCACGTCAATTTCGCCCCTGTCTACCCCCCTTCCCTTATATTTTCCCCGGTGATAAAGCGGTCTACATTTCATGTCATAGAGGGAACTTGGCCTTTCTTTAAACGTACCTTACTGTATCTGCCACGGTGGTCTAGCGGTTAGAACGCTGGCCTTGTGTTCCTGGGGTCTCGGGTTCGATTCCCGGCGGTGCCCGAATTTATAACTTGTGTTGGGCAAGGCCATGGTCTAGGGGGCTTCCCCGGTTTTTCCGTGGCATCCCATTCACACACAGAAGAAGGCAATGGCAAACCACTTCTGGATCATCTGCCAAGAACGTATATGAACAGGTCCCAGTCCGAGAAAAGGATGGAAGGATCCTGTTCATATGGACCTGTCGTCAGACAGAACACTAATAATAAAAACCTTACTGTAACTCTAAATATACAGGTGTAACTGTCTCTTACAAATACCAAACATAACGCAGCCCTATGAAACAAAGTGTAAAAATGTTCACATCTTCAGGTCGAAATATGCTGCTGAATACACGCCGATTTGACGTCAATGTTTCGATGCGTATTTTATCTGAAATAAATGTAAGACTTTATTTACGTTTTTATTTTAATGGAAAGAATTTGATTGTATCGAAATATGACCAAGAAAGCCACATGCTCTTATGGTGTTCATTTTGCTACGTGCGGAACATTCAGTTGTTGATTGACTCTTCAGTTTCCCTCTGATTTTGCCTTACTCACGAGGACGTGGCTCTACCCTAGAGTTAGAGAAAATGGCGTGCTATTCTGTGATGTAATTTCGTTCCACAATTATTATTTTCGCCGTCCTATAATAAGGAACACTTGATTATTTCAGATCAAGTGCACTACAAATTATTTCCGAATTTTCATGTTCTGTACATGTATATTTAACTAGAACAATGGTCCGCCTTTGTATTTGTGGTAGCAAATAGACGAGGGCTGAGCCCCCTGGTATTGGACTGCTCAAACAGTGGAATTGTGAGTTTGAGTCGAATAACGTGGCATGCATGCTTGTCTGTATCTCTTTCGTTTTGTGATGGTCTGATACTCCACCCAGAGTGCATTTATAAAACTTCTACTTTAGTGGATGTTAAGGCCAAGATGGAGAATAAGTTATGGATACAAATTTCTGGAAATTCATTTCTCAGCGAGGGAGCTCTATAACAAAGTGAAAATATACTTTTTGCTTCGTAAGTTTCATAATATATAACAATTTGTTGTATGATATGATCACATATTGTTGCTGAACGTTGAATTGAAATATCATCTTGGTTGTTGAGCCGTTTAGTCTGGATGAAGTTTACGGATGTTTCGGTTGTTTTTTCTGTTTCCTTTCTCAGGGCGCCGCAGTAAAAACCCGTACTGAAGTTTCACAAAATAATTCTGTAACCACAAAAAATGTTTTGACACACGATACATTTGAATTAAGCCCGGTGTGAAAATAATATTTTGTATAAACGAGGTGAATACACAAAGATCTTTGTAGCGCAGTGGAGTTCGTGAAAAGACTGTCTTTATTTTGATAATTAATCTTTGGACCACTTTTATTCTATCGTGTAAGGCGGTCGACATCCTCAGTTCTTTGACCTGCTCCAAAAGCTCTCCGCTAATCGAGTTGTAGGACTCGAGACAGGAAATAAGAAGTCGGTATGGTTTTGTTATTCGGTATCGAAATCGATGTGTTATTGGTTCATCGGCCAAACGAGGACGAACGAGATGATACGGACGGAGTAAAGATATCCAGTTTCCGGTGTTTCAAGCTTCTACCTCAATGTAATGGAAAGGGTGACGAAAGATTTATTTTCGTCTCGTAATAGGATTCTCGCTTGCTTCTGGGTAGATTCTGTCGTATTCAGAAGTCAGCAGGCGAAGAAACGCTTTAGAAGCGACGATGTTTTTCATCGTTAAAGTAGAATACAATTGAGCGTGTATATCCGTAATCATACATCACGATTTTGAAGATGGCCGCCTTCTGGGATGTTGCGATCGTCTTGGAGATGGAGACAGGAAACCTTTTTAAGCGCCGGTCAGTTTCTGCGAGACTATAGGGTGCAACATCCCTCAAGGCGGTCATCTTGTGAGAACCAGAATCCTCATATCGTGATTTTACATCGTGTCCCGATATACGAATTTCGAATCCAGACCAAGATCGATTTATATTTCATGCTGAACTTCGTTCTCAGAGCGCCTTACCCCATAAGCCATTATATACGAACCTGTGTTTTCCCGTGAAACAAAGAGATTTTTTTTAAAAAAAATAGTATTAATGAATGGCTAAGCGGATTTACGTAAATTGTGTACAACATAGCTTTGTCATATCAAATCTAAAACTTCTTTACGATGGTGAAGAGTCAATTGAATAAAAATTTTCTTGGATATTATCCGTCGTCTAGTAAATATAAAACGTAAAACGACGTTTCGGAGATGGGACTCTATCTCCGTCTTCAGGTTCCTACACAGTTGGGCCCACTAGATAGAGCTAATCCCTATCTCCGGACAAAGTAAAAAGTGAAAGTCCCAGAATAAAAAGGCTGTGTAGGAACCTGAAGACGGAGATAGAGTCCCATCTCCGAAACGTCGTTTTACGTTTTATATTTACTAGACGATGGATAATATCGAAGAAATTTTTTATTCAATAGCTTTGTCAGTTTGGAATTTTATTTAAATATGTTGAGCCGATCATTTTTAATGTTGTTTTAAAGTGTTTTGCAACATCCTGTATCCCCCCCAGCTTCTGATACAAATTGAACTGGGTTATCCATTCCACAGCCAGTCACTTGACTCGATGAGCTATTCTGACTGATAGCAGACATACGCTTGATTAACTAACATTCTCTTGGCACCACCCGATGGTTTAACACTGCTAATAACAGAGCTCGCTCACTACACACGGTTCTGAGACAGCTCCATTTACAAGTTACATAGACGTGCAAGGGAACTTTGACGGACACCGTTTCATGTATTTTTAGAGTTGTGTTATTGTTTCTCTCCTTTCCTGTTTAACCCTGATGTTTTATCACATATTTCATTATTTGGACTGCATTTGTCTGTCTCAGAATGATATGTAGTAGTGAGCTCCTGTGGACATCCTGTGTGAACCTTCGAGGTCCGTATTTTTGACTAGCTGAGCGACTTTTAGCGTTCCAAACGTTTCCAGGTTCTCCTGTTTTAGTGGGTTCTTCATTCCTGGCGTCGTGGACGCTGTAAATAATGTCAGAATGAGGTGGGAGATACTAGGGTGTCATTCATTCCCTGCTCTCTGAAACTTGCATGAGAAACTGAATATCATTATCGTATATCATACTGTTTCATAATATACAGAGAGAAAGAATATCGTCAGTTGATACAGTAGCTAGCAGATATATAGGACTATTTTATTTAGTGTTCTGTCTGACAACAGGTCCATATGAACAGGATCCTTCCATCCTTTTCTCGGACTGGGACCTGTTCATATACGTTCTTGGCAGATGATCCAGAAGTGGTTTGCCATTGCCTTCTTCTGTGTGTGAATGGAGTAATTGTTGGGATACCACGGAGAAACCGGGGAAGCTCCCGGAGGAAAACTCCGTGTTGCCTAGACCATGGCCTTGCCCAACACAAGTTATAAATTCGGGCACCGCCGGGAATCGAACCCGAGAGCCCTGGATTACAAGGCTAGCGTTCTAACCGCTAGACCACCTCATCTTAATATTATTTAGTGTTCTGTCTGGCGACAGGTCCATATGAACAGGATCCTTCCATCCTTTTCTCGGACTGGGACCTGTTCATATACGTGTTTGGCAGATGATCCAGAAGTGGTTTGCCATTGCCTTCTTCTGTGTGTGTGAATGGAGTAATTGTTGGGATGCCACGGAGAAACCGGGGAAGCTCCCGGAGGAAAACTCCGTGTTGCCTAGACCACGGCCTTGCCCAACACAAGTTATAAATTCGGGCACCGCCGGGAATCGAACCCGAGAACCCAGGATTACAAGATATAGGACTGCTTGCAGAGAAAGAAACTTGGTGCATGGTTTCTTCGTATATTTTCGGTATAAACGTGGTCCAGAACAATGGCTCTGTAGGAATTTTGTGATTTCTGTTAGTTCGTCCCATAATAACCATAATAATTCTCGTCTTTTCTCACTCGACACTTACTGTTAAAGTCTGCATTTCATACTGAAGCCACGATACAGTCAGGCTGGCTGTAGCTTGTACCTGTTGATTAGACTGTAATTTTGTTAGATATTAAGACAGACTCCACCCTCTCAGTCAGACTGGCTTCTTGCGTTACTTAGACGTGAATCTTCTCCTGGCCTTATTAAGCTCATGAGGCTCATTAACCTTTTATGCCGAGGAGTTCGACCCCTTCGGTCGATTTAAAATGTCAAGACGGATCCAGTCAGCGTCTTGAAGGTCGCGTGTGTGCACTGCACAGCATGAAAGCTTAATTGCGTGAGAGAAACTTCGTTTCAGTTGCCTATCAGTAGCCATGCCTTGTAATTAACCCGAGGGTTGAAGGTCTTGTGCCAGTTCAAGTTCACATTCTCGCGATACACTTTATTATGAAATATTGTTAAGATTATGGGCACTTTCCAGGAAGTTACACACTAAAATTATATGCAGTTATCTGCTTTAATGTAGCTATATTTCTGTTCTCTAAACAAGGAAATTATTATAGTGATTCAATCAGCTGTTCAATTTTCGTCTTCAAAGAGAAGTAAAACGTAATGCGGAAGAATTTTGTAAATTGGAGCGGAATTCCAAGTACTTAATTGTAAAGTGCCACTTGTAAATATGCAGAAATAAAGGCATGGAGATGACTGAGTAGAACCTGGAGTGAAGTTAGATTTGTAAAGAAACACTGGATAAAAATGGAAAAATGCTGCTGTTGTACGAGGTGCGATCGGAAAGTTTCTAGACTGCGCCTATAAAAACCCGTACACTTATCTCAGGTATTAAATTCATCCATCACCCTCGAAGTAGTTCCCCTGGGAGTGAACACAACGATCCCAGCGCCGCTGCCAAGCCTGGAAGCATCCCTGGAAATCTTTCTTTGTCAGCCTGTCAAGCACCATCTGCGATTCTGCCTGAATCTCTTCTATCGTCTCAAATCTCCTTCCCTTTAGCTGAATTTTCATCTTCGGGAAGAGGAAGAAGTCACACGGAGCTTAGAAAGGAAGTTGGGGTCGGTTCTTGCAAGATCTTTGAGCTCCTGACAAACGAGAAGTCGATTCTGCTTCTGGTCCTCAGACAGGATGCGTCGCATGTGGAGTTCTTCCTTTAGAATCAGCTGACAGGTCCCATAGCCTATCCCAACAATGTCGCACAAGTCGTTGATGGTACGACGTCGATCTTCGTGAATGGCCTGCCGAATCTTCGTAACATTTTCGGGCGTTGTGCTCGAAGATGGTCGTCCAGAACGCTCGTCATCATCGACAGAGGTTCGGCCATTTTTAAAACGTGAATGTCACACAAAAGTTCGTGCACGACCCATTGCGGACTCCCCAACTGCTTGCTTTAGCATTTCATAGGTTTCCGTAGCCGTTTTGGCGAGTCTTTGGCAAAATTTGATGCACACGCCATTCCGAAATCGCAGGAGGGTCGGTGTAATGCACTACCAAAACGCCCGTAACTAAGAAACAAATGCTAATTCGATGATGCCGGCTGGCACACTGATTCACTATGAATGTAGGCCGCACCCCCTAGCGGCAGAAGCTCGTACTACATCCGGTTCGCCCGCTATTGACACAGTCTTGAAACTTTCCGATCGCACCTCGTATGACAGGAATGGGAGACAGTAGATTATCAGAACAAGCAATTTCCAGCAGAGTACGTAAAGTCTCTTTTTACCATTGCACAAAACTTGTGTCGTCGTTGCTGTATTTGGGTAATGCAAGTTCATAATCCAACAGTAATATTCAATTTAGCGATGTATTAGTGTACTGGTATCGTGCTTAGATCGAATCCTACTCGAATCAGAATGTATTAATGTTATTACTATTGATATTATTTGCTGTTGTATTACTTATTTCTGTCTGCGTGGCATTTACGCACGTGTACGCTAAATTAGTTTGATAACGCCTGACCTCAGAGTTTCGCACTATCGCCATATTCGTAATTTGTCCCCTTCTAAATAGCATATTATAATACAATTCGTCTATTTGCATCACGAGAGAAATCTTAAATCGACTGCGAGAACTTTAGGTACGACAGACCGTACATTACACGCATCGTAATGTTTCTTTATTTCCATTTGATAAAATATGTTTTTAAGGAAGAAGAAATTAATCTGTCTGCAAGTGAAAAATCTAGTTTGTATTTCCGTGTACAATGAGACAAAATATCGCAGTTTTGTGTGAGATTTTTGTACAGATATCTTTCGTGCTAAGTGATAATTATGATTTCAGTGGTAACCACAATCAAGTACTCGGCACGCAACAAACTCTTAATTCTGTTGAGAGAAGGGGAGAGAGTTTGTTTTGTGATTCTCCAGGAAAGTGTATTATAATATATAGACCTATAATAAATAATTATATCCTCCGTGAAACTTCGCCTGTCACTGAGGGAACTAGAAACGTACGCTGAGGAGAATAATTGCACGTAGCAGGCATAAAGTGACAGGGAAATTCATAGAGTCTTCGTACATGACCAGACGCAGAACAGAACAGCATCTACCTGAGTTTTTAGGGTGAATAAGTGGGGTGCAAAATGAAACTACAAACATTTCGCTCTACTTGTCAAAAACATTAAAGGTTATGAAGTCTTCATTTTATCAGTAATTTTTACGGTAGTTGATGTCTCTTTACAGAGTGTTGAGGACGTCTGGACCTCAGAGAGCCAAAGCATATTATTATTATTATTATTAAGTGTTCTGTCTTACGACAGGTCCATTGCTCTGCCCAAAAAGAGCTCTCCAGTTGTCCCTATTCTCGGCTTCTCGCTTTAATTCCTGGAACGTCATCTTCTTTCCTTGTTTCAGATCGTCGGTTAGCTGTATCAGTCTTCTTCCCAGTCCTCGCTTTCCTTCAACCTGGCCTTCGGTGATATCACTCATTAATCCATTCCTTCTCATAATATGTCCCAGCCAGTTAGCTTTCCTTCGTGTAATGTTTCTTTGCTCGTTGACTCTCCTCAATACTTCTTCGTTGGTCACTCGATCCGTCCACCTGATCTTCTCTATTCTTCTCCAACACCACATTTCAAAACTCTCCAGGTATTTCTGTTCCTTCTTCCTGAGTGTCCAAGTCTCTGCTCCATACGTAACACTTCACTAGTTTCTTCTTCATCTCCAAGCCCAACTTGCTAGTGAGAAAAGCATATTAAGAAAGGAAAAGTTACATGACAATGTTTATTTCTGCCTTGAAGTTTCCGCGGTGATTTGAAGCAATTGGTCCGAGAAGATTTTATAGTATTTTGTTTTCAGTGGGATTATTTAAAATTATGTAAAATTATTATTTTTTATTTCTACACAAGATGAATGTTAACTTTCCATCTTTCCCGTTGGGAACAGCGACTCATAATGTACCATTCGGTTTTTCACAGAACATTAGAAAGTGCTTTATTGATTTTTTTCTCACGAATCAGTATTGTAACTGTTTCACCTCGACTCTGATGACTTTCATTCTCGAGTGGAGTGAATTTTAGGCTTTTTATATATGTAATAATATATTTATAGTAAAAAGATGTTAAAACATCAAAATTCGATACGTTGTACGACATATTAATTACAAGTAATTGATGTTTCCGTGTTACTTATGAAGCCACTTATTAAGCTGAGAGGGATGAGGGGGGTATGGAGGAAAAAATATGCCCTTTATGTGGGGCGACAGAAAGCGAGATTCACATACTAGTAAAGTGTACGGAAACCGGGAGGTGGAGGGAACAGCTCCTGAGGAACAAGTGGTTCACCGTTGGTGAAGAGTTGGCCTTCAAGAAAATTTTAAGCACTACGAATGACACGGAGGTCAGGGATGTAGGGAAATTTCTGTACAAAGTAAGATGTAAAAGACAGGTCAAAATTAGGAATTTAGAACTGCCACTGGGGTAGAAGGTACGAGAACAATACGAAAGAGTAATGTAAATAGTATTAGGGATTAAGGAATAGTCATGTAGAGTAGCATTAGTGAATAGTTGTAGTAAGCAGTAGTGCTAATAGTGCTACGTATGTAAGGACTGTGGCCGTGAAAACCTGGTGTTAGGCGGCCACAGATCTCTGTATATAGTTCCAAACCAAATATATTATATTATTATTATTATTATTAAGTCTCTAAATTTACCCCTTTCGTAACATGAGATCTGTTCAGACGGGAGTCCAGTTTTGTCCAATCTGTCTCGTGCAATTTCTGTATAGCTGCTCAAGGAATTCCCGTACAGAGGAACCGAAAGATGACCTTAAAATCCAAAGGGGTGTGTCATGGTAGTGGTAAACACGCTCAACTAGAACGAAGAACAATGATAACATAAACTACATGTTCTTTTTTATTTTTTAATTACGTTTATAACCTCTCCGTATATTTGGTCTGTCGTGCTTGAAACTGCTGTTCACAAGTTATAAAATTTTATTGTATCATGTAGCAACAGATGGTTGCATTAGAACTCGTCTTTCTTTTAGGAAAGTAAATTAGTACTAACAAGGAACCTTCGAATAAAAACTATCTGGTATTGATTTTGTTATCTACCCTGTCTTCATTATAACTGTAAAAACGTTCTGTTCCAAAACATGAATCATTCAGAGAATCCTTTATACACATTAATACAAGCATTCTCCATGAATATACATACAATGTAGACTATGTTTGTTCAACACAGTAGAGAAATTATGGCCTTCCATGTGCGTCTGTCCCTCGCATAAAATTCTGTAGAAATTTTCGTGAAATATAATATTTGTAACCTCTGCTAATATTTATCGAATCGACCACACACGCATGTTGATTCATATTTGCATGAACACTAGCTAACACTTGGAATACATTTCGCTAAAATAATTTCTCCTCCCTTAAGTTGCTATAAAATGACTATTGTGTGTGATGTATGGTGTTTGTAAAAATTGAATGCACTGCAGGCACTGTATTACTGTGATGAGTCATCGATTTCATTGTTTAAATGTCTCGTTAAGTAGTAACCTACATCAGTTAAGTTAACTGTGTAATGGGTATATGGCAGAATTCTTATTCATTAATGTTTGAAAACCTCATATACATGAACTCAGAACTGAAACCATACAGAATTATTAAGTTTATATCTCTATTGCGTCATGTTTGTGTTTTATTGATACAATATTTTTATTTTCCGTCTATACACAAACTTAAAATAATGTTGTTTAAAATTATTTAATTATGATTCATTTACATTTTATTACGATGTATTACGTATTAACTCTTTAAATTATTATATTTCCTATGTCAATATCCAAAATCACGACTTGAAAATTAATTTTACAGATATAAAACATCCAAGTACAACCTCCAAATAAAGAGGAAGAGACAAAAACTTAAAATTAAACAAATTAAAATAATCAATAAACGCAACGCAAAATGTACAACAGTTTTTAAAATATATTAAAATTGATAGACCTGATGATGATGTAATACACATTGAAACATGTCGTCGATACAAAAAATGTAACAAGATGCAGTATCTACTGAGAATGTTATAATTTTAAATAATTTTAAACAACATTATTTTAAGTTTGTGTATAGACGGAAAATAAAAATATTGTAGAATTATTAAGACTGACGTAATGCATTTTTGGCATTTGTATATCCCGCGCAAAATTTAATTATTAGTAATGTCATCTTTCGCTCGCCAGAGCTTCATTTGTGACAACTAGGCGCAATACGAAACTCTATAAAAGAAATCGGCCCCGTTTCTGGGCTTTGTCTGAAGGAAGTTTGGAACATATGATTACCGGGTTATATTCCGGCGAGGTCTTCTGCCTTGTGATACCCCTTTGGCATCGAATCGAGCAACCCCAACACCAGATCCACCAAAGCCAAGTCTGCGAGTGCAAGAGTCAAAGTCGAAACTTCGTCGTTCATATGGCCGCATCCCGCGAATGTTGTTTGCTCCAGAACTGCCTGAATCCTTTCACAAGGATCATCACAGAATTCGTGTGTGCACTGCGTCGACTTCAGAAGATACACAAGCAAGTTGCCTCGAGTTGTATGCTGGATCAGATGTACTGAAGATGGCCCCAGACTTCACAAGTTTTCAACTGAAAATCGTGACCAAATCAGATAAAAATAATAAGTCTTTAATTACTTCATTGGTCGTGTTGCTTATCCTCATTAATGTAATAGGGCTTTTTACCTTTCTTATAGTAGAACCCTCACGTTTAACAACGCTAGTATCAACTGGACACGATCTTGAGCCATTTCAACCATCTTTTCAATTTTTCACGTGACCGTTTTCTCAGATATTTCACGATCAAAATTATCTGAGCGTTTCTTGTTACCCCTTCGGAATCTCTACCTGTCCAAGTCATTGTAACCCCTGAAATCAGGTCTCGAGTCGAATACAGACTATTCTGATCGAGATTTCTCGTAGCTTTCCGAAACGTTTTTTTAAATAACCGAAAACTCGATCAATCAATTTTAACCGAGTTCAGCGTTTTTCGAGATTTTGGTAATATCGTGAAGGAAGCTGTATTATTGACATCAGTTAACCCTAAGGCCTACCACAAGACAACGTACACTAATTAGAAAATTTAGGAACACTACACACGAATTTCCCATCTCGTATAACAATCGTCATTGTAGTCAATTGTTTTCAGTCTCTTTGAAGTCTGATTACCTTTACATTATTCTCATCAACAAAGTGACACTAAACCACGGGTCATCTGTCAGTATGCTTGCTGGCCTCGTCAGTGAAAGAGACTAATTAACAAGGACCGGACGGTTATTCGTAGTACGCTAAACGAGTCCCGGGGGGAATGAAGACATTTAGTATCCTCAAACGCACGTTTTGGAAATAAATAAATTAAACTGGAGACCAGACAGGTTTATTTTTATCCTGATAATAGTCTCGCTCGTAGTATAGGAGCGGCCCCACGTTTTATCAAAATAGAGTTGTGGTCTTTATCTGCGCTGTTCACTGTAACAATTAAACCTCATTCCTCGTCTGTACGTCGCGTATTTTCAATAAAGTACAAAACACTTTGACTTCGCTTTGCCAGATAATAGTGCAATCTAAATCCGTGGCTGCTTTAGTTCCTGATTACATGCAAACTTCCGCCCTGAAAGTGGTTCATCTTCGCAGATGAAGATCCAGGCAGCCATTAAAAATGTCATCCCAATATGATGCAGTCATCTGCATATGTATTTCGCGCAAAAATGACGTAAAACTCTGCGTCCTGAACAATGTAAATCTGACAGGTATATGAGAGTTGAAAACAGTCGACTCTGACAATGCTAATTTAAGTAGTGGATACAACGTATTTAAATAAACACATAAACAGGTCGTTGAATCTAATTGTTAGCTTTATGCCCTCGTCTTGCGGATTTCTTTCCATTATGTTCTGAAGGCTTTTTAATGCTCTGATGTGCGTCACTGATATTTGTCAAACTTTTCTCGCTGGCGTACCACTAATTCTAATTTAATACATTAAATGTACGACTAACCAAATTCGTTTAGGGAAAACTTATTTATGTTAATATTATATTTCGATTTTCTTACTTAATTCGCGTACCACTCAACATAAGCTCACGTATCACCAGTGGTACGCGTACCATAGGTTGAGAAACGCTGGTTTATGACTTAAAGAGTATGACAGTACGTCCGAACTTGGATCCAAACGAGTTTTCTAGTATTTTGCAATTTACTATAATCATCGGAGCGGAGCTAAACAAGAAACAGATGTTTAACACGAAATTTGTAGATTAAAAATATATTACCATACAAATTTAACTTTGAATAGAAAATTATTAATAGGATAAAAAAATTAAGAAATTTCTCTAAATTGTTATTTTTTTCCCTACAGAACGAATATTTTTTTTATATTTCATTGATTGTACAAAGTATTAAACCGTACGTTGAATGGCACTTTTGTTGGCACCACCTCAGAACTTTGCATTTCACGTTGTTGGTATTACTGATGTCAAAAACGTAATAAGTAGCGAGATGAAAGTTCTCTAGTGGCGTGGTGTTTATACCGAATTTTATTAAACACACTTTATAATGTGTATAATATTTATGTCTGTGGACGAATCGTGATAAATACAAAGCTCATTGATAACGTTCCATAATTAGAACTGTATTTATTCGATATTAAATCGATTTGGCATAATTTTATCTGATTGCTACTTTCGGTCTGAAGAGTTTAAATGAGCTTACGTCAACGAAATTTTCTAAATTATTAGTCCGTGTTGGTGGCATATTCAATACAGTGAGCAGCAGTGTACAAAGTCTGTTTGGAGTGATTCTTACGATCACCTTAATAGTTTTCTCCTCGCCAATAACTTCCGCCATCTGTTTGTCCCCTGTATCTGAATGATGTAACATGTCAGACTAGTGCCGTGTTCCTCTAGTCTGAACGCATGGACACCTGTAAGATTCTGCAGGTTATGAAATCAATGTTGCTTAAGTGCGCAGGTGAACATGGTTGTTGCCGTGTCGTATGATCTATGACTTCGGTCTGTATCTTCAGAACGCGGTGTTTAAAATTGCGACCCTTAGATTAAAAAGTTTGTTTTTGAGGGTATATAATAGGATTAATATTTAACCCAAATGTTCTGAAAACCAAAGATAAATTTATTAAGCTATCTGCTGAAGAGTACGTTCTGCAGAATGACGTCTTTGATGAGAACATGTCACAGATAATTAAATATGTAGGCACTGGACACCAATGAGTCAAAATCTGTTTTGGCATTAAATAATCTTTATAATTATCATTATAATACCACTTTTTGAAGAAGCAGTTTCTACGTTTTCGCACTCGGCTATGATCACTCGATGAAGTAATCTACAGGGTGGGTGGGAAGTAAGTATGCATTCTTCCCACCCACCCTGTATATTAGGACTTTGTTACGAAGCTTGTGACTGAATGGAGTTTAGTTTCAAGGTTCCTAACCAACTCCTCAGTCCAAATTTGATTGTCAGCTAGTCAAGAAAATCCATTTTTTGTTGAACACGAAAGTTTATGTCCGTCATTGTTTCATGTATCTTTGTTTATGGGTAAACGAAGTCAAATTGGCACAGATAACTTAGGATGAGGGCTCTAATGCGTTTATTTAACATAAAATATAATGTATGTAATGTTTGTGGTTTGACCGAGTGGGATGGATTTCGAAGGAATCAGTCGTGCCCGGAATTGTAATTTTGCAACCTCCCCAATGCAATATATGCTCGTTATGAATGGGCTAAACTCATTCATGTCACTATAGTCGCTCCACAGTAGCTGCGATATTAAATCCTCGTGACTATATTATTATTCTTGTGAGAATTTCCATTATCAAAGTGAAGATAAGTTTGTCACTAATTAAGTTCCGGGCCATAACAAGTGGAGATAAAACTCCAAGCATCTCGGCACTGAGTGGGTATGACTGGTCAGCTTCACGTTGCATCCGCTTTGCCCCCCCCCCCCCCCCAGGGAAATAGCCCCTGATAACAAGTGGATATAAAGCACAGAGGGTCACGTAGTCGTTATGGCAAAGGAAGAATTGTTATTCCTACGAGAAGTAATTTGAGAGTTCGTTCATCTCAGTTAATCTGTCACATTCCAATGACCAAAAGTTAGGTTAGGAATTTTTAAATTATCGTATAAACAGGACCCTGTACCGCTCAACTAACCTACTCGTTTATTTGTTTTTCGTTCGAATTTCCTTTGAGAGGTGTCTCTAGCTGCTTGAAGATCAGGTATGTGTTTGCGAACTTCAGTTCTTTGAGACCTGGGTGCTTTTTTTCTTCTGGATTCTCACAGTATGCAGTTGGAAAGAAATGACCGGCTGCTTTTAAAGTAATGAAACTCGACACATTGTCGCTAATGGCATTCAAGCTCTGAAGTTCCTGAGAAGTCTGATTTTGTAAAGTAATGGTTTTCTCAACACAAAGCCATGGGGGGTGGGGTAAAGAACAAACAATAATTGTATTTGTTTCATCTTATTTTCCTCGCCCATTTACCCTCTTCCTAACCCGCTCCTCCTTATTTCTTCTTCTTATTTTGTGTCCTGACCCTCATGCTTTCCGATTCTGAATGATGTATATTTTGCACTAGAGAAAGCTCCCATCGTTCGTCTGGCTTTTTGACGTAAATACGTCTATATTTTAGGGTCAGTGTTATTCGGCAAAAATGTGTTACGAAAAAGTGTTACGAAAAAGTGTTACGAAAAAGTGTTACGAAAAAGTGTTACGAAAAATTGTTACGAAAAAGTGTTACGAAATAGTGTTACGAAAAAGTGTTACGAAAAAGTGTTACGAAAAAGTGTTACGAAATAGTGTTACGAAAAAGTGTAACTTCATTGTTATGTTACTTAGGAAACCTCATCTGTTTACTCAGCAATGTTATTACCTAGGAAACAATATATAAACTTCCTTTCCGTATAGACGTATTTACGTCAAATTCTCCGGAACCGTGGTTCCATTATCACTTTTTTCTGAACAGAAACCGTATTCCAACAATGGACGGTTTATTTATTATGGCAGTCTCCTGAGTGTTTAATCCCGTTGACCAGTGCCGTCCTGTTTACCACCGTGGCGCCGCACAGCGTTAGGTTCGTACATTAAGCGAAGCAACGAGGTATCAGTGGTTATAGATCGAACAGAATCCAATTGTTGTCGCCTGCCAATCAGAATAGAAGGGAAGAACAATCGACGAAAATATTTCATAGCCTACCAGAAAAACTGTTCATCAATTGACGGGAAATCAGAAGTTCTATCTTAAACAAACAAACACCGTTTTCTTGAAATGTGTAACAAAGCAGCACTTAAAATAAAATCGGTTTTCTCTTAATTACGGAATCTGAGAAACATTTGTTTTTCTGCGTTGTACAAAATGGCCGAGAAGTCACCGTACTCTTAATTACACATAATGTACGAGGTGCGATCGGAAAGTTTCAAGCCTGTGTCAATAGAGGGCGAACCGGATGTAGTAAGAGCTTCAGCCGCAAGGGGGTGCGGCCTACATTCATAGTGAATCAGTGTGCCAGCCGGCATCATCGAATTAGCATTTGTTTCTTAGTTACGGGCGTTTTGGTAGTGCATTACACCGACCCTCCTCCAATTTCGGAATGGCGTGTGCATCAAATTTTGCCAAAGAATCGCCAAAACGGCTACGGAAACCTATGAAATGCTAAAGCAAGCATTTGGGGAGTCCGCAATGGGTCGTGTACAAACTTTTGTGTGGCATTCACGTTTTAAAAATGGCCGAACCTCTGTCGATGATGACGAGCGTTCTGGACGACCATCTTCGAGCACAACGCCCGAAAATGTTACGAAGATTCGGCAGGCCATTCACGAAGATCGACGTCGTACCATCAACGACTTGTGCGACATTGTTGGGATAGGCTATGGGACCTGTCAGCTGATTCTAAAGGAAGAACTCCACATGCGACGCATCCTGTCTGAGGACCAGAAGCAGAATCGACTTCTCGTTTGTCAGGAGCTCAAAGATCTTGCAAGAACCGAACCCAACTTCCTTTCTAAGCTCCGTGTGACTTCTTCCTCTTCCCAAATATGAAAATTCAGCTAAAGGGAAGGAGATTTGAGACGATAGAAGAGATTCAGGCAGAATCGCAGATGGTGCTTGACAGGCTGACAAAGAAAGATTTCCAGGGATGCTTCCAGGCTTGGCAGCGGCGCTGGGATCGTTGTGTTTACTCCCAGGGAAACTACTTCGAGGGTGATGGATGAATTTAATACCTGAGATAAGTGTACGGATTTTTATACGCGCAGTCTGGAAACCTTTCGATCGCACCTCGTACACATGTTGTATTTTCAGTGGGCCCGTTGAAAATCAATGCATGTGTTCGCTGGAATAAACAAAAGCCGTGCTATACTCTGAACATCAGATGCTTGATAGCAGGTTGCCAACCTTTTGTATTTCGTGACAGTGACACGTGGACCACGTGAATGTACTGTCACACTCCCTGGAAATGGTTGTTCCTTAGTCTCTACAGGGAAAGTATGTCTGTATATTAATTGATAATGGTTTAAAAATTAAATTTCATAACGTGATCATATGGATGTGCGTAATTGAGTTTGTTAATGGATAGAACTTGAAAGTGGATTGAAGTCTTTGTAGATGGGTTAATTCTTTATGAAGTTTAGTGTAAGAAAAATTATTATTCTGTTCAGGAAAGCTATGAATCCGAGGTATTCGACAAGGATGCGAAACTACAGATCGAGTTAAGCCGATAAGACAAAATGTAAAAATAGTGTAAGTTGTAAGTGAATTGAAAACTATGAGAGATCCAATGACGAATCTTTGGTATTCAGGACGAGGATAAAAAATGTGTTTAGAAGAGAAACTGTGGATTAGTTCGAACACAGGGATAGATTGGCACTAACAGAGTTCCCACAGAAACACTACAACTTTACTGAGAAGGAAACTCAGATTTGGAGGAGAAAAGAACACCAGAGAATTGGGCAGAGATTGCGGATAAATGGAGGGATTGTGTAAGGAACGCAAGTGATTTGGAAACGATTCACTGAGGAATAACACGTAGTTTAGATCTGCTTTAAGGTTCAGAAGCAAGCCTATCAGTGGATGGTCGAAAACTAAAATTGCCGGTTTGAATTCCGATCGGATCGTGGGTGTACACATTTCTCTGTTTGGGTAGAGATTTTACGATCGGTGGATCCCCTCTCGAAACATTCCATCCTAACATATGTCCAGAGGATTCACTGCTTCGTGGTTAATTCTGAATCACGACGAATCATTGCATATAGTCCGTGATTGATGAAGAAGATTTGTAAAAAGCCTTTCATTAGGCTTTTGCCCTCAGCCTATTCAGTTGTTGTACTGTGACTCATTACGTAATCCCAGAGATAAATTGATAATAAATGTAAACAGTTCCACCTTCCAACTTCACAATTTGCATGCCTTTGTGTGTGAAAGTGACGTCTCCACAAAACCTTACATCAGATCAAGAGTGGATTGCTTTGGGGAATTTGTTGTTCAGCGTATTTAATTACCTTGTATGTAATTAAGAGGTTTTGTAGTATCAGATGAGAGATAATTATGGTCTAATAAGTATAGAGTATAGAGGAAAATAAAATTAGCAGCAAATACGTAATAAGTATAATAAGTCAATTGAGAATGTCTCAAAATATATCTGGGAAATTGGAATGAGGTTTAATGGATTTTGAAGTATTACTTTCGAAAAATGTTTATACTCCTTACAACGAACTTTTGAAAACATCTTATCAGAATACCCAAAATAAAAATTCACTTTTTTTTATTTTTATATAGGTTTAAAACTGAATTTCTTACTTCGATGAAAAAACTTAAAAAATTCTTCTCTGAAAACATACGTCCAAGGGAAATATGTACACCTAAGGCGGATGGAGTAGCCTACGTGACTAGCAACTTCTGACTTAATACAGGTCACGTAGTGTGGATAGAGTAATTAAATTAATATAAAGAACTGGGTGTGTGGCTAGTGAGGGGATATAAGCAGTGAATTATAATTTTATACAAAAATTCTTTGATGAGGGAGTCCAATGGAAATCTATGTTCGGTTTACTGGTTGGAAGTTGAAACACAAGAGGAAGATTTTAAGGTTTACATGCGTCATGTTTGTGTTTTTGATTAAAATATATAATAAAATTCAGGTCAATACACAAAACTTTATTTGGATGTTAAAATTTAAATGTTAAAATTTAAAATTTTAAATTTGCGCCATTCATCACTATAAGGATGTTACAATAGAGCGCTTACATTCATTTTGTGAAATGTAAGCGCTCTATTGTAACATCCTTATAGTGATGAATGGCGCAAATTTAAAATTTTAAATTTTAACATTTAAATTTTAAATTTTAACATCCAAATAAAGTTTTGTGTATTGACCTGAATTTTATTATATATTTTAATTTAAGGAAGATTTTATTAAACTTATAAAGCCTATTTGTCTTATTTCACTCCAAGCAGACCAAGTGATTCTAGAAAGAACTGTTAATCTGAATACCATTTAGTGAGTCATTTGCCACTATTACAGATTCCGACTTTGGTAAATGTGTTAGAGCCTCAAAATTTCGCGTTATCGCCTTGTTAGTAATCGTTTTCCAGTAAACAATACTTCGCACAAAACTTATATTCTTGCTTATGGCCTATGTCCGTACTAAATTATACAACCTTGGCTTCAGTGTCTCATCGTTTATCGCCATCACGCTAAATAGGGTGTATAGGTCTCGCATGACCTCCAGGTTATTTTACATACTGCAAACGATTAAACTAAGATCCATTACCAGTCGAAATTTCATGATCATACGTTAAGTACTGGTAATATAGCTGTAACCTTTGAAGTTAGTTCAGCCCCCGTATTGGTGGTAGGATATTAAAAATTATGAAGTTTGGTGACCTTTAAGGTCATGATTTTCATACTAATTTTCATGGATATCCGTCAGTTGGTCAATAATTTATTGGTGGTGGCGGATACACGAGCAGACAAAGAAATTATTATAGCTACCGGAAGCCATAATGGAATGAAATTGTGATACAAAAGGATAATACAAGGCCAGCGTTAGAACGCTGGCCTTGTAACCCTGGGGTCTCGGGTTCGATTCCCGGCGGTGCCGGAATTTATAACTTGTTTTGGGCAAGACCGTGGTCTAGGCAACGCGGAGTTTTCCTCCGGGGGCTTCCCCGGTTTCTCCGTGGCATCCCAACAATTACTCCATTCACACACAGAAGAAGGCAATGGCAAACCACTTCTGGATCATCTGCCAAGAACATATATGAACAGGTCCCAGTCCGAGAAAAGGATGGAAGGATCCTGTTCATATGGACCTGTCGTCATACAGAACACTAAATAAATAAAAATAAATATAATTCGGAATTTTTTACCGTCTCGAAATGACACTAACCGTGGGGAAGTCATCTGCGGTTACTGTGTTTTAGCTGATATTCTAAAATAAGCACACGCTGATAGCCTTGCATTACTTTCGTCCGCCCTGATCAAGACAGCCCCAGATATAATTCTTCAGCATGAAAACTGTCATTCAGAAGTTAAAACAGCCTGCAAAAGAGTTTTTCGACGTGTCTAATGAAGCATTTTCGCCAGGCCCTTCAGACCCATTGGCACCCCTGACTTTCCGTTATAATTTCATTCGCCGACTATCAGACAGGCTAGAAAACGTTTCCCCGCTCTAAAAAAAATTCCACCACCATCATCAGAAAGTTATCAGAAAAGATGGAGTTACGATATTCATTTATTGGTTTTCGATTTTGAAAGACTTATATATAAAAGTTTCTATGTTCATGTTCACATCCAAATATCAATAATGTGTTTTCTGCCTGATGGTTCTCGTATTAAAAGAAAGTATATTTTTACAGGGCTAGACTTTCAACTAAAAGGGTTGGGAGGGAGGGAGGGAGGGTGTAGTGTGAATGGATAGGTGCTTGGGTTGGGGGTATTCCTACCAGCAACAATCGATATCGCCCTCCCTCGGCGTCAGCGACTTCGCTTATCGAATAAAACTGGTAACGAAGTAACATGTCTTCATTTACGCTTCTGTGCAGATACGATGTGTTCTGCCATCAGACCATGGCGCTCGGCACAATTCCTTTGTTTCGACGAACAAACAATTATCTGAATTAGATTTTTTTGCTGTTGTGTAGAGGAAATACTGGTAATACGATACTTTTTATTCAGTATACTGTGTATCTTGCAGTCAGCTGCAGGGATTCGATCCCTGTAAGGGTCATTGAGAATGTATATTCTCGCTGCTTGCACAAGAACTCTGAGGTCCACCACCTTGTACCCTTTCCAGTGGGTACCTGGGAAAGTGTTACACATCCCTTTTAGGGGTCTTGGAACATGTGGAGAGTTTCCTACACGTCTGATTTAGATTCTTCTCAGTTCTGTTTGCCTTGAAGATTAATAAGAAATCATGTGAAGAAGTTGCGAAGATATTTTCCTCTGCATACGCAGGGCAGCAGACGTTTTACAGTAATAACTTAATGAGTGAAAATATAAAGGGCTGATGCCAGTACTTTCTCGAAGTAGCATTTCATTGAATACAATTTTTAAGTGTATAACCATGAACTTTCTTGAAAACAGCGTATGTACGTTAAATTTCGGGCTGTTAGCGTTCATCGACATTTTACATTTCACTAACTCGTGCTGTTTTTCAAAAATACAGATGTATTCTGGTGGGACAGTGTTCAGTATTCAATTAATCTTATAAACGAACTTCTCTCTGCATAATGTCCACCAATATATAAAAATAATATATCCTAATTCAGAATTAGTACACGTGTATTGTCTTTTCCCGTACCAAATTTCATAAACCTAGCTCATAAATAATTATCGCAAGGAATCGCGGTGTATGTGCTTTATAGCAACTGTCATCGAGGTCAGAAAAATGCTCTGTGTGTAAAATGAGCATCATATAAACTGCGGATGCCACGAGGTCAGTAACTATTTCAATTTGTTATTAAGTGGTACACGGAAGAAGTGACTGTTTTATGTAAGAGTCAATTAGTGACCTCTTGAATCAACGCTGAAAGTCTGTCCGAAAGTTTCTCGTCCCGCCTCATTAAACTTTAATTAATAAAACTTGTGCTTATAATTTATTTGTTGTTGGACATGTTTACCAGTCTTCTAAAGGCAGCTTTTTCGTTTTAACAAAAAAGAAGCCTCGCTGCATGGATCCCAATTTTCTTACGCCGCTCCGGTAGCTTACTCAGGACGAGAAGATGACGGAGGCAAGTCTAGATCGGCCTCCGGAACACGTAACGTTTGTCTAATAGATGCTACAGGAAATATTGACGGGTTAAAGTAATGTAGCCGGCGTCTGAAGTTTACCATTCACCTCGGTTGATTGCCGACCTCCAGAATGTAGCTTTGCTTTTAAGCACGGCGGAAACTTCGACTTTTCCTTGCCCTATTCATAATACTTCCATTAGTTAAGTGATATAAATTAATAATGCCATATCAACAGCAAAGTTTATGCATTACAATAGCCCTGGCTAAGCCACACATTATCATAACGTGCGGTCCTGGTTAGGGACTTCATCTCTTCCCCGACCTCGTCCGATCTCGGTTTAAGGGCAGTTTCGTTTCAGGATAAAATTAGAGTTATTATGTGCGATGAACGTGAAAGATTTTGGATGGAAGCGGTCTTGACCTAGTTAAAGGTGTCGAACGTGTTAGCACTGGATTATTGTTTTTTTTAACGCACCTGTGACGGATTCCTGGTTTAAATTTTGGCCTCGAAACGGCTAATCTTATTTATAACGTGGTTTTACACAGTGCCTACAGTAAAAATTTCAGGCCACTACCATTTCATTCTATGTAATTTCACGACGTTATTTCACTTGTTCAGCTAATAAAGCTTATTCAGAAATGTCAGAATTATACGGAAACATTTCTGTCCACGTCAGCTTTGAAGCTACCTCGACTCGCAGTCAATGGAAGTATCACTGGAGGGGGGGGGGGGGGGGGGTGAACGACCATATTGGGATTTTGGTTAGCACTACGTAAGTGACGTCTTAATTATTTCTCCCTGTACGAAACGTCTAACGATGGGAGAAGTTACAGTAGATGGATGAGCTACCGGTCCTCGTCTACCAATCCATCACTTTTTTTTTCAGGGTGATCCAATTCCCACGACCTCGCCCCTTCCACTTGGAGTACCTGTGCTTCGTTTGGCCAATCTATCATTTGAAATAGCACAAGCTGATCGTCAGTCATACAGTTCATCAAATTGATAGATCACATTCCTGTGTTTTGTTTCTGTCCTTAGTTCAGGGCTTGGTATTTCCTTAGTTCTTGCTGTTCAAGAAATGTCCTGCCATTTAAAAAAGTATGTTCTTCATTACCGTGTCCATAAGAATCAATCACTGGTCCTTGTCTTAAGCCAGATGGGTCCAGTTTACATCATCGTATTACACGTTTCTTCTAATGCTTTTTAATAACATCATTTCTTTTACGTCTAGGCCTTTCACATGTTGGATTCTTCTATTTACAATTCTCAGCTGAAACATAAACATTTACCATCTTCCTGATGCGTGCTACGTTTCATTCATCCCAAAGCCCCCCATTTGATGGCCGTAATATGCCTAACATTTTATGAAGAATACAAATTACGAACCTTCTTATTTTACATTTGTTATTCTCCTAAGGATAAAAATGCATCATAAAATTTAAAGTTTATTTACATTGTGAGGACGAGATTCTATTCAAAGTGAGTCCAGTGGCTGGTTTCTGCGGAACCAGTAAGAGAGAGGTTATACTCAAGAGGCATACTAACAGCTGATTACTTTGTATTCTTGGCATTCGTCGCAGGAGTGCGTGAAGTTAGCTGAAGGCATTTAATATCGCGTTCGTCCGACTTCACGTCGCATCTCCGAAACCTGCTGAACGGATTGAAATTTGGTTTGAAGTTCTACACCAAAAGTTGCCGGGATAATTTAATTTTTGTTCGTCTCGTTCAACTGTAACTTATATGAAACTCAAATCGAACCTTATCGATTTCCTCAAAATTTATATAGAAAAATGGCACACAACAGAATACATAAATTATTAAAACCTACAGCTTTTATGTGAATCAGTTTTTGCTTCCAAATAAACTGACAGCGTTGGTTCAACTTGGATGGTATTATCGACTTTCAGTTTGAAATATCGCCGAAATACATGTGGGAAGATGCCTGGTTTAGCTGAAATAACAAAATGGAACCTGCGAATTCAAAACTGAATTTATTTTAAAATGTACTTCAGGTCCGTGATGTAAAATTTGGTATCACCCCGATGTCGACGAGGCGTATACCAATATACGAGGTGATTCAAAAAGGACTTTACAACTTTGAAAGTGTATAGAAATTTATTCAGAAGGCTTACAGAAACGGTTGAGGTGTCATTTTGTAGCAAAACAAATCAAGTTTGACTCACGTTGTGCTGTAGTAACGAATTCCGTCACCGCGAGCGCAAGTGTCAGTGCATTTGAAAATGGCTCGAAAATTTTCTCATACCACAGTTAGACGAAGATGACCAAAAAGGACGCATTCACTTCCAGCAAGACGGCGCACCACCTCACTACCTCACAGAAGTCCGGGATTTTCTCAATAACCGTTTCCCAGGTCGGTGGATTGGTCGAACAGGGTCGATAGCATGACCACCTCGTTCTCCAGATTTGACACCTCTCGATTTTTTCTTATGGGGTTTCATTAAAGATCGTGTGTATGTTCCACCCTTACCTGCCAATCTCACTGAGCTCAAAGCTCGAATCACCGCCGCAGTTGCAGAAGTGACACCGGATATGCTAGATCGTGTTTGGCAAGAAATTGATTTTAGGTGGGATGTCTGCAATATCACCAATGACAATCACATCGAATCAAAATGACTATTTGAGATAAAACTTTATTAGGTTTGCTACAAAATGACACCTCAGCCGATTCTGTAAGCCTTCTGAATAAATTTCTATACACTTTCAAAGTTGTAAAGTCCTTTTTGAATCACCCTGTATATATATTTTTCGCCCAACAAATTGACATCATCGGTATGAACCAAAAGACTTTTGTGTTCCATTTACTTCCGTCATCCCTTAGTCTTATTTGACCTGCTGAATAGCGAATTCCGAGCACATAGTTTAAAAGCAACGACGATAAATTATTTTCTTTTTACCATGTAGGTATTAGACGTACCATAATGTTTTTATATGTGAATTGGAAGTATCAGCATCGCAGTCTTAAAACTTTTAGGTTAGTTATGATAACTGTAAAGTAGTGGAATCCTGTACCGGTGTAAATTATGCAGTGAAATAAATTATGGGCGCGTTTATTTTTCTTGTACAATGTCAAACATGGTAATGGTGCGTAACTTTGAGATTATGTGTGACAACACGTGAGTAGAGAGGATACGTTCTAGTGTAAATCGTGCGCTGTTTAATCGTTTCGCTGTGTTCTGTGTTCAGATGAAAGAATTTAGCGGAACGTGAGCACATATGTTCTACCCAGAACGTGTTGTTTAAAAATTTGTTTCACAGCACTAATGATCGCTTACCTCTGAAACACGGCCATTCGCTTTGAGTATTACTCTGGAATATTTTGTAATTATACTGTGAATGTGGGATGTCCTTACATTGGGAGTAATTTCCGGTAGGGAATTTTTTGAGTTTGTGTTTCGAAATGTAACATTAAACAAAAGAGGGATTGGTGACGACAACGAAAAGAATCCATCTCTAGTCTCAGAGACGAATGATAATTTCACAGCACCATAAATGTAGTCAGGTATTTTGTTATGACGAGCTGCAGTGCCGATTGTGTTGGGTGGAAGGAAATTTCGCTGACAAGGAAGAAAGCAACGCTATTGTAAGTTAAATACACAGAAATATTGGTATCGCCCTTCACAAAGTGTCTGGTGGTTCTTACACACATGTATCATTACGAGATTTATCTTTAGGTTCGTTCATAGCGTAGTTGGAAAATTGCAACTTTTTGACTTTGCCATGTCTGTCTGTCCGCGTGCAGCAACTCGAGTACCGCTGAACGGATTTTCATGAAATTATATGTGAATTTTAATAAAATTTGTCTACGACACATTGCGCTTTCCGTTAAAATCGGACAACAATAACGGACACTTCGCATGAAGATCCACGCGTGTTTTTGAATCCATCTTCTTCGTGACTCGGAGAAATGTAATTGATAAACACACGTTTTATGTTCATTAGTACGAGGCTCGTCCACAAAGAAAGTTTCCCTGGGGCCGTTTACAGAAACAAAACACAATTTCATGGAAATATTTATTGCAACAGATACAGCAAGTGTCCAGCTATTTTTCAACATATTCGCCACCGGAATTGAGACATTTGTCATACCGTGGGACCAACTTTTGAATACCTGTGTCGTAGAAGTCTGCCGCCTGGGATTGGAACCACTGTGTGACAACCATCTCCGCCTCTCTGTCATTCTCAAAACGCTGACGCTGACCGGACAGGAATTTCTTAAGATGTAGGAAAAGATGGAAATCACTGGGAGCGAGGTCCGGGCTGTAGGGTGAATGATTAAACACCTCCCAGCTGAACTGCTGCAGGAGATTTGCTGTCCGTCGAGCCGTGTGCGGCCTAGCGTTATCACTGACCGCACTTCACAGTCGGCGGGAGCTGGAATAAGAACCTCCATCTTCAACAGCTGCAACGATGCTACTGTGAGAACGCGGGAAGTGCCGTTAGTGCATGCGCCATGCTACGTCATTGCTCTATCACGTACGCACAGTCGCTTTGCGCAATATAAGGTTTGCTAGCTGTGGGACGAGAGGGAAACTTACTTTGTGGACGCCCCGATATATTCGAGATAACTGAATAATACTTAAATTTAATATTGCCATCTCTTAACTAAAAAACGGTTGCACTCATATTCATTGGATTTTATATTGATGGTCCTTACTCCCACAACCCGATCCATTACGCTTTTAGTAGACAGCATAAATTGCTATCTATTAACAGCGTAAATCGAACTGAACATCTAGAAATAATAACAGAGAAAACGCTCCAGTATTGCTACCCCCCGCTTAACATTTGCTGGAAGCCTCGTCATATGCCTATTGCATTATCCTGATAGGTCTAACACTTAATTTCTGTCGATGAAATGCCACGGATAGTTAGCTTTATCGCTTAAGAGGCTTCAAGACAAATTCCTTTTTCACATCGTAACGAATACCATAAAAATCGAAGGATTAAAGAATCTTTGCGATTGATTAGGATCTAGAATGAGAAATTACAGTTTGATTAAAATTGCGTGTGGTTATTGATATGATGTGCAAAAGAGCATTTCATACGTCATAATAACCTGAGGTTACGATAGCCCAGAATTGCCTAGAGTCTTTAAGAAAAGCGAGAACAATACTGAGAACAGAAGGCCCTTTGCCTGTCCAAAATTTAAATCTGGGATATCCCGAATACGACGCAGGATGCATAGACGTATTCCAGGGTGGTTTATAGCAATGTGCAAGGAATATTTTATTTGCAGATAACATATTAATCTTTATCTTATATTATCAGTGTCTCGAAGGAACCTTGTCGCTGGTCTACGTATTTCCCAAGTCCTGTCGCTTGTGGTTTTCAGATACATTTATAACCGATTTTCGTATAAAACACAGTATAGACACCATGTTCAATATTTTGTAATACCCTGACTTCAATAGAGCCAACATGGCGGCGGTGCGAATGTCTCAAATGCTAGTGACACTATCGACATTAAGTGTGGAGTCGTTAAAATGTATGTGGTGATAGATATTTCAAATGTTGCAACTTTGTTTAATCAAGGATTAATGAAAATAGACATAATAATAGCTGATTGTGACTTCAGTAGTGAAATATTTGTGGCGATATGTTATAATCACATCTACAAAATTTCCTATGAAAGTTTGTGACATTTTCTACTTTTCCCTGATGATTGTGTGATTATACAAAATTCTGATAAGTGGGTTATTTGACATATGAATACATTATCAAGAGTTTATAGCAGAGTTTTTGAATTGTAATGAGTTGTGATCGGTCATCAGGCAATAAAATTCCCTCCCAAACCCTCTGTGTTATAAATTATCTGGGAACTCTTTATGTGGGAGATTTTCGTCATTATTACTAGTCGTGGGCTAAAGAGTAATGGAATAATGTGTAAATTATAAATACTACAAGCGAAATTCCTTCAAATCGAAAGGTAAACGTTTCAATAATACTGGCAGAAAAATACTTAATAGTCAGTAGCATTGCAGTCAGATCGCATTTACAACCTGACAATTTTCTTTTCTCTATCTCTTACAGTTATCATCATACTTAATTACCATTCTTTCACAGATGTCACCACTAATTTCTCCACCCTCTGACTAAAAATGTCGGAACACAAATTTCTGTCGTTCATCTGTGCAGCCATGTTAAATGCGTTACAGCATTGCCACTACTCAAAATATGGTAAGAGCCATGTTGATATAAATAAGGAAGTTTTGTATTGTTACAAAATGTCATTTGTTTAGTCCTGCCTTTCTGTAAATTAACGTAGTCCTTAATTGAGTTTTTCCCCGTTAAATAACCGTAAATGGGGAAACGAACGAACTCACCGTCACAGGAAGAGGAGAGGTAAATTATAGCTTATGTTGGTACTCGTGATGTTCGTATGCTGTAACATGAGAACGTGAGCCAGCCAGACGAGAGTGCAAACTGCTCGGCATGAAAAATACTTGGTGCGTAGAAATGCAATAACTAAATGTACTAAATAAACTCGCGTAAAATATATTTTAGGTTTCCTGACACAAAATATAGAACAACACATTAAACTAAGCTCTTTTTTTTTTCCCCGGCAGAGTAACGATTCATGGAACACAGAACAGAAGCCAACTACACGCGTCTCTATTAATGTTATTTCTAGTCCTCGTAGTTTCGTTCTAGCGTGTGTATACGTGATTAACACAATAACAAAGCTGACATGACATCCGAACTGCTCTGTTATTTCATTTTAATTGTTTATACCAATCCCGATAGCTTTGAAAATAAATTCTTTTCAAAACGTGGTTGACTTCCCCCCCCCCCCCCCCCCCCCCGTATTTTAATTGTGTTCAAACACTAAACAGGACGAGACCTTTTATCTTTCAATGATTTCTGTTTTTGTTTTTTTGTTATTCAGCAGCATACAACAAAAACAACTGACTGACGTCATCATTCGGAGTTGACAGTTGGCCTTCTCGATTTCAAAAACTGTTAACGCTGATAACGAACCGCTTATTCTTACTGAGTCTTTGGGTCCCGCCGTGGGTCTTTCAGATATTTCTTGTTAAGTTGTACGAATTAGGCTGTGGCCCTTTTCAACTTTAAATTAATTTTGAATCTGTGAAACTTCCTGACATTCAGAGTGAGACTCGATTCTCCTGTGCGAAACAAACGACACGATCTTCCAATCGGGTTTAAGATAACAGGTTAGTTTGTTCAGAAGGTGTATAAGGGATTCACACGCTTACAGAACTCACAGCTTCACGAGTTAACACAGATGGAAATGAATTCATGTGAAGGTTGTCTCTTTGGACATCTTGGAGTCTCATTTTCAGAACTACTCGGTAGATTTGATGTAATTGGACATCGATGGTGTAAGTAAAATGCGTTGCGCGAATTTAATCGTGGCCCTTGTGTGATAATTATCATATTATTTGATTATACATTTTTTATTAGTTTCCGAGTTACAAGTCCTTGAGTTTTAAGTGTCAAAATGTGTGGGGCAAACGCACAAGAAAAAACACATTTTCTCAAAACATTCATAAAAGTACATAAAGTTTTTATAATATAAAGTCCAGGCTTATATCTCATCAAGATATTTTAATTTTATTTTAACTTATTTTGAGAAATAACAGTAAAAATTATATATGACTGAAGTCTCGTAATTATAGTGAGTTTATCTGCAATAAATGAACATCAAGATCAATAACTTATGTAAATGTGCAGTGGCACGTTTGCAAAGACATGTATGTCTTTGCACTATTGTCTTCTCTTCTAGATACTGAACAGTTTCTTGTGAAATATCGCCCTGAAGAAAGATGTCACAGGCGAATATCAGTAACTCTTCTGAAATGTTGTGCAACTTTTATTACGTATTCTTTTCTAATACATTACAATTAAATTAATAACATGATCAACGTGAGAATTTTATTTTCGTTTTGACTTCACGATGATAAAGAGTGCAGTTAGGCACTTGAAATTGTTATTAGGAATGTTCACACATAGAACATTATGTCTCCTTGGTCTATATCGTTACTTCAAAATAAATTATGGCCTTCACGTGATGCGTTTCCGGATATATGATACACTTATAGGTTCCAAAGTGTTTAATTGTCCATACAGTTCAGACTACGTAATTAGCTTCATTAGTGTCCTGTATGTAATCAAGGACGACCTTTGAATAGATTACTCAAGTCTTGAGGTTGGAACGGCTTATAAACATGTGACCTAGCTTTTGACTCTTGGCTCATTATGTGCGTCTTGTGAGAGACGTACTTAAGGCTCAGTTACCTATTTAAAATATATAGGGCACTTTCCTTGCCTCTGTGAGGAGAGTATTATAAATTAATAAAAAAATACAGGCCTACAGCTTTTATATAGAATATTTTTCAATATAAATACTTGTTGTTGTAGATTCCAGTGCTTGAAAGTATCGAAACATAGACTCGGTTTTATTTTTCCATTACCGCAACGTCGTCACGTCTTTAATTAATTCTACTACCGCCTCCTTCCAAGTCCCTCTATATTCATGTGATATATTTATCATCTAGTACCTGACTAATATAAATTTACCATTCTAATCATTCTCAGGTTTGGTGTGTTGGATTCGAATTATCAGGAATGTAATCTGAATTTTATTGTCAGAATTTTTTAATATATCTTCACGCTTTCTGTGGATTCTCTATGGAAGTAGTATTCAGCTTCAAATTCGTAATCTTAATCCGCAAGAAAGGAAGCTAATATCTTGCGTTGGATTCTGTACGGGTTTCATAGCTTTACTGAGCGCAGTAAAGGAGAAGTGGTCATGTTTCTGCCGGGAACAGAATTTCTTTACTGACTGAGCTGTCAGAGACTCCTGGTGTTGGTATCCGAGTTTCATAGTGGCAGGATCGAATGAAATCCAAAAGAAATTTTTTTGAGCATCAGAATATGGGCGTTTTCTCAAGAGAGGAGAGGAAATACATTTCACATTTCTGTGAAATAAGAGTACCTCAAGAATGATCATCTTACAAGTGGCATTACCATTCTTTCAAGAGCCTTGCATGCAGCGTGAAAGCTGGTTTATACTAGGACGTATTATATTCAAAAGCATGAAATCACATCAGGCGTGTTGTAGTGCGGGCGTGTCTATTGAGACGCTCGGCTTGGAGCCTCGGAGCGTTTTAGGAGAATTCCAAAGAGGCAGGCGTATACAAATTCATCAGAACATGAAAATCCATAGTTATATTAAATTCAGTATTGTGTATTACAGAAGAATACATCGGTAATTTTCGTATCCAGGGGGGATACAAGGAAACAAAGAACAGTCTTTTTGTGAATTTACCGGCAGAGCGCCAGCTTTCGTTTGCGTGGGGGAAAAAAAAAGATGTCGCTTTAGAGCTCGACCCTTCAGTTCTCCGTTTGTGTGAATTCTTTCATTCGAAGCCCCAAGGGCTTTTCCCTATCTTTCAGCCTACACGTTTGGAATCTCAACCGGGAATCGACTCTTTGAATTGAAAGTTTCCGTGATTGTCTCAATTCCGCTCAACAAAATGCAGTGGTAGTATCTTCAAACAGGCCAATATGGTGTTCTTCCACCTACCTTCCATAATCACTCGGTTCTACGTAAGTTCGGTTGTTTATATAGTGGCTTAAGATAATCTAATAAGATGATAATGTTGCGTCATATTGTGATGATTATAATTGTTTAATTTTAACCGTCTAATCACAATAAAATATTTTATTAAATATTAAAATATTATTACTACAATTAACATTTAATAGTTAAAATATTTAAAATATATTAAAATGATGCTCTTTCTATCTTTTTAAATATTTTAAATATTAAATGTTAATTGTAGTAATAATATTTTAATATTTAATAAAATATTTTATTGTGATTAGACGGTTAAAATTAAACAATAATAATCTACTAAATAAAGAAGGACGCTCCTTAACTACGGTTATTTGTCAAACACTTTAACTGTGGAAGTCCAAATCCCAACCGGGTCAACTGGTTTCGATCTCTTTTTCGACATGACTGAAGTGAAAAATATGTAAATTTGATGTGGACAATTTCCCACCTTCGTTATTTGCGAATCGTCTATGCTTGTGGTATTCTACTGCAGATAAAATTTCGCGCCATATATAACACATTGATTATAAACATCTCTCCAGCTGCTTGGTCCAAAAATGTATCGTGCAGGCCACAGTAGTGTTGATAATTCTGAAGTTTGTAACATTTTAAGGACTACGTACCTAATGCATAAACTCTTACAACAAAACGCAATTTTTTTAATGTTACCACGAAAGTACGAGGTGCGATCGGAAAGTTTCAAGACTGCGCGTATAAAAACCCGTACACTTATCTCAGGTATTAAATTCATCCATCACCCTCGAAGTAGTTCCCCTGGGAGTGAACACAACGATCCCAGCGCCGCTGCCAAGCCTGGAAGCATCCCTGGAAATCTTTCTTTGTCAGCCTGTCAAGCGTTGTGCTCAAAGATGGTCGTCCAGAACGCTCGTCATCATCGACAGAGGTTCGGCCATTTTTAAAACGTGAATGCCACACAAACGTTTGTGCACGACCCATTGCGGACTCCCCAAATGCTTGCTTTAGCATTTCATAGGTTTCCGTAGCCGTTTTGGCGAGTCTTTGGCAAGATATTCAGGCAGAATCGCAGATGGTGCTTGACAGGCTGACAAAGAAAGATTTCCAGGGATGCTTCCAGGATTGGCAGCGGCGCTGGGATCGTTGTGTTCACTCCCAGGTGAACTACTTCGAGGGTGATGGATGAATTTAATACCTGAGATAAGTGTACGGGTTTTTATACGCGCAGTCTTGAAACTTTCCGATCGCACCTCGTACGTCTGCACTTTCTTTTTTAGTTTCGCAGATTTTTTGACTGATATGTGGAAGACAGTTGAAAGCAAAAGTCTCCTCTGTTGTTGTAGCACTTTGTAATGGGACACTGGATCCAGAACGACAGTCAAATGGGTAAGATGAAGTTTGTAAACCCATTAGAGGAGTTACAGAGTTTCACGTGACGTAGCGGGGAGCTGACCACAAACGATCTTAGCTGAAATCCTCGAAAGGTAGTACATTCAAGCACACAGTAGGCCTAATAAGGCTATAGATTGGAGAGAGACGTGCTTAAAGCCTCTCCTGGCGACACGAAATACACATCAACTTCACAATTTCCCTGTAATACACAATTCGTTTTGTGGTCGAGTCGATTCGGCAGAAATTTTGAAAATTCTTCCCCCTTATTTCTTTTTCACGTGTTATTTTGTCGTAGCGGCGTGAAATCTCCTGAAGTTTGTTGTTCCATGTGTCTGTCTGTCTATCCCAGGCGTAAGCAAGCTATTACACGATGCGGGCTGCGTTCATTCTTTGTATCTCAGTTTTCCGTAGTCATTTCTGCCAGGTCTGGTCGCTATATCGTATAAAGCATAATACATCCATAAAGTTTCGACGCTAGGCAGCCGTGTAGGTTCAGAGGGACTTGACTTTGTATTACGTACAAAATGGTTAATAAGTTCAGAAGTTTTTGACTGATCGTGACTTGTGATTGTGACACATCCAGTCACCATGAAAGTTTCAAGACTTGTAATAAATTTGACGAGGAGAAAAATTATCAACTGCCCAGGAAACCTCTGTTCAGTCAGTTCATGCTCAATGATATGGAAAAAAAAAGTCCAGAAATGAACAAAGATAAAAATAATATATTCGTATCTCGACACCAGAATGCAGGACAAAATCGTGGTTTAAAGACAAGAAAAAATGTTACTAAAATATGGCAGCGTTCAAATATTTGATAATAAAAGTAACAAATTAAAATTACGTTCACGAAAAAGTTAAGAACAAATTATTTGCCTGTGCTATCCAAGGAAAAGAACGCTGACAACTTGTGCTTTTATTCAAATGAAACATGTCGGAGCGCCTCTACCGGCGGAAGGATAAAACAAATTGCAATAAGCACAATACACGAAAATAATGTTGGGTGGCCCAGTAGCTATGAAACTAGCTCGAAAAATAATATATATCTGCAGAGAGCAGATGTCAGTGTTCACACACACATAAATCACGGGCCCCCCCCCCTTTTTTTTCCATTCTTTTATCTGACTCGACAGTTATTGCGAGCGCACAGCCACGGGGCTTCACGCGAAGGAGCGAAGTCTCTGCATCAGCTGATGGTATTTGTGTTTAAGGCCTTACAACAACTTAAATAAATATTTCGCTAGCAGGCAAGATAAGTAATGACTACTTATACATCAGGACGTCTCAAATTTCGACCAGTATGCCACTGCTCTGAAGATATTGCGCACAAAATTAATTTAATAAAATCTGAGCACAAGACAGCTCATGGTGGAAGACAGAATTATTTACGAGTTTGCTCAGTTTTTGCAAAAGGCTCTGACTGGCGAAGCGTATGTAAGTTTCCACGCAATTAGCTCGAAGACTTATTCCTCTCCAAGGAAACAGGTTACCACCTAACGTGGCGGTCGGTTTGTCAACACTTCTGCTTGTATTCTGACTGAGGATTTCGTGGTTTTCCTCAGTTCTTCCTGGAAATTTCTCTTATAATATTTTAAAACAGACCATGACAACTTCTGTTCTTCAGTGATATTCAAAAGTAAGTGCAGTAGCTGATTAAGTGTCGTTAACGAATTTAGCAGTCGACAAATCTAGTCTTGTTAGAATCGTCTGTCGTTACGAGGTGCGATCGGAAAGTTTCAAGACTGCGCGTATAAAAACCCGTACACTTATCTCAGGTATTAAATTCATCCATCACCGTCGAAGTAGTTCCCCTGGGAGTGAACACAACGATCCCAGCGCCGCCGCCAAGCCTGGAAGCATCCCTGGAAATCTTTCTTTGTCAGCCTGTCAAGTACCATCTGCGATTCTGCCTGAATCTCTTCTATCGTCTCAAATCTCCTTCCCTTTAGCTGAATTTTCATCTTTGGGAAGTGGAAGAAGTCACACGGAGCTTAGAAAGGAAGTTGGGGTCGGTTCTTGCAAGATCTTTGAGCTCCTGACAAACGAGAAGTCGATTCTGCTTCTGGTCCTCAGACAGGATGCGTCGCATGTGGAGTTCTTCCTTTAGAATCAGCTGACAGGTCCCATAGCCTATCCCAACAATGTCGCACAAGTCGTTGATGGTACGACGTCTATCTTCGTGAATGATCCTGCCGAATCTTCGTAACATTTTCGGGCGTTGTGCTCGAAGATGGTCGTCCAGAACGCTCGTCATCATCGACAGAGGTTCGGCCATTTTTAAAACGTGAATGCCACACAAAAGTTTGTGCACGACCCATTGCGGACTCCCCAAATGCTTGCTTTAGCATTTCATAGGTTTCCGTATCCGTTTTGGCGAGTCTTTGGCAAAATTTGATTTGTTCATGAAAATCCGCCATTCCGAAATCGCAGGAGTGTCGGTGTAATGCACTACCAAAACGCCCGTAACTAAGAAACAAATGCTAATTCGATGATGCCGGCTGGCACACTGATTCACTATGAATGTAGGCCGCACCCCCTAGCGGCAGAAGCTCGTACTACATCCGGTTCGCCCTCTATTGACACAGTCTTGAAACTTTCCGATCGCACCTCGTAAGTCATGATCCTCAGGAAACACTGTAAGACTTTTCAGTGCCTGGTTACCATAATATTAAACAGGAAGTTTAGTGCAACACGTAGCCAGTTTGATTAGCGTAGCAAGCAGCATCGAATATTGATCCTCCACTTAGTAATTTTGAAGATTTATGAATATTTTGAATGCTATGTGATGCTTTTTCGCTTTTAAATTCTCAAAATGTAAGACCATGGTTTACAAATAATTTCATAGGAGGTGAATTCCTCGTGCATCTGTAATTACTGCTGGGACAGGAACGTAGGCTAAACTTTGTGGTTGTGTCACGTGATACGTTGCCCTGTTATCAGCGTAAGATAAGTTTGCAGTTTACCCTGGTGCAAAGATGAAAGCAGCTTACCAGCGCATTCCTCCTTTTAACTCATTATTTGCTTTATCATTTGAAGCTACATTTTCATCGGATAAATCAGCGTAATTAAATAGTTCTAAACAATTCCCCATGCATGTTAAGGCACAGATAGAAGTTTCTCGAACATTAAATCTCCTAATTAGGAGGATAGCCTTCAGCTTAAAGATCGTGCATGTTCACCCACGGAAAAGTGAATATGTAAGGTGGACCTAGTTTAAGTAAACCATAGTTTTACTTACGAATTGAAGAATAGAAACTCCGCTGTTGGTTGCGTTACACAGTTGTAATTCTGCACTTTAATTACGTATTTTACAAATTTGTTTTCCACGTCTCTGTAAGTATATTCCCCCAGGACGTTTACATGCATGCATACATTTCATATGAATTATTGTTACACCATTAACTGACTTAATTCCCCAGCCAATATGGACAGATATGTCTGTTTCATGAGCGTTCTTCTGATTTCAAAATATATTTGTGTTTATCTTCAGAATGTTCTCATTTTTAATTTAGCAAATCAAACAGTTACACCGATAATCTATAAATAAAATAACCATCCCTTTAACATTTTATATACGAGGTGCGATCGGAAAGTTTCCAGACTGCGCGTATAAAAATCCGTACACTTATCTCAGGTATGACAAAGAAAGATTTCCAGGGATGCTTCCAGGCTTGGCAGCGGCGCTGGGATCGTTGTGTTCACTCCCAGGGGAACTACTTCGAGGGTGATGGATGAATTTAATACCTGAGATAAGTGTACGGGTTTTTATACGCGCAGTCTGGAAACCTTCCGATCGCACCTCGTATAAAGGCAAACGCTCTATGAACATTTAAAAGATTATTTCAGTGTCACTTATTGTTTCTCTAGTGTGGGAAGAAAGGAAATTTTAAATAAAAATAATTGAACAATAAAAAAATTCTGCCTTCCCGTAAATCTTTATTGGACTCGAATGGGGAAAGGGTCTGGAATTTTCCACCGACAGTGTTTATCAGACTGCCACATTAAACTATTCAGACATTAACAGAACTTGCTTGACCAGTGCTTATTGAAGAGTGTTCTGATAGCCTTGTTCACAAGTATGTTACGTTTTTATGTGGACAGACGTAATTATTCTCGAAAGAAGCTTCTGTACTTCGGGCATCAGTTTTTTTTTTAACTCGTGCTCTTGGAAACGAAGTTAAAGAACTTTATAAAATATCACGTAACGCACATTGTCAGACGAGAACATCATAAACAGAAAGAGATTATACAGTTTTACACTTAATGAGGTGGTTTTGGAGATCATTTGGAGAAGATTTTTTTTTTCATATCTTAATGCCTTCCTCCGACTTACGAATTTTATACGTTGACGTCACTTTTATTATGATTGTCAATTTTTACAAAATTCGTATTAAGAGAATATGTCAGTTTATTTCGTTTGTTTTCAATTAAAGAAACAAATACAATTCTGCCCTTTACAACATTTTTTCAGCCGTCAGTCTTGAGTGCTTGTTTTTTTAGTAATTTTATTTTCATGTGGTTTCACGCAGTCTACCATGTATTAATCACAGCAGATGTTTCAGAGTGACCCCGTCAAACGATCGAAATACAAAGCGACATAAACATTGATACTGTAAGAGACGAGGCAAATCTAAAAATAAGAAATTTCTTTAAATTTTCTGCTCAAAATTATCTCGTCGACAATCTCCTTACGTAGTGTACTTGCTTTGAATCATCCTGCAAAATACTTGCATTTCTCAGAAACATTCTGTTACTTCTTGGATAGTACTGTTTGTTTTTAGACTTCCAAGACAGTTTCATACTTTCATAATTATAAAACCCTTGGTGTGAAGTTCTTTGTTACTGACAGGAATGTATGTATAATGCATTAAACATGGAAAGTTGTTCCAAAGTTGTCGCTCCCAAGTTTCAGTGTTATTTTACGAGTTACCTTACCTTGCAAGTTGTGAGTAGGATACTTATCTCTCTACTTCAGTAAATAAAAGTTTTAGTACGTGGAAACCAAGCTGTTCAAAAACGCAGTAGGTGACTAACAAATTTACAAAACGTGAGCTGTGGAATTGACCTTTATTCGCTCAGAATAGATTCTTCCATGTCTTAGCTGAGGTGTCACTCCCTAGAATTTGGTGGGCTAGCCCATGGCAGAATCCCTAAAAAGGATTGTTTTCCTGAGCATCATTAGTCGATTGATTTTGTAACCAAGATATTGTGTGTTTTCTAAGAGGTAGGAACAGAATATTTTAAATGTGGTTCAGGTGAGGTTCGGGCTCGTAAGGAATTAACTTGATGTTCTGATGTCGATATAAGGACTCGCGTCTTTTTAATGGAAAATGGAAATCCTTTCTCTTCATACAGTATATGATGAGCAGAGGAAATGACAAGGACACTGAGCTGCCTAATTTTGAATGAACACGCGTGTTAAACAAACTAGTTGGGAGGCAAGACGATTTTAGGAACTGTGGAATTTGTTAACTAGATGTGTATATTTTGAGAAAATATTTCCATTCTCGTTCACAGAACAAATTTTACTACAGTTTCTTCATAGAGGGAAACAGCAGTCCACACAGCAAGGAAGGAATGGCCCGTGAGCTTATTTTGTTGAAACGTGAAGAATAATATAAAAGGAGAATAAAACATTTGTATAGGTTTTTTTTTTGGAGTAAGCATGCACCATCCTGATTTAAAAAACAAGACAAATCTTAAGAGGGCGAGCCCATATGAATTTAAAGCACATGCTTTCCCCCCACCCCCACTCCCGCAGTCAAGGTTTCAAAACATCACGAAATGCGTTCTTCTTGAGCAGATGATAATCTATTCACCTGTTCAAAACATTCTTTGTTGCTATTGAATCCGACTTCTGATCACCGTGTTCGTAAAATCCAGTTTAGATTTCACGTTCAATTCTTTTAAGGTCCGTTTTGAATCTGTTATCCTCGCATCGACGGCGAGGTCCTTCATTCAGGATTTCAAAAGCAATATTTGTGCGGGCATTTGTAATTTCCCGAAATGCGCTACATCTTGAAGATGACTGTCTTCTGGGTTGTTGCGCCCTGATGATGTAGGCAGCAAGGACCTCTAAAACGTCGGTAAACTTCTACCAGACTACACGGCGCAACAACCCAGAAGACTGCCATCTTCAGACTCGCTGCCGTCAAAAACTTCAAATCCTACGCAGTAGTACATTATCCTGCCACCGTATCCTTATTCTCACGTGAAGAGTTCAAATTACGAAGTTTCTTACTATGTATTTTTTGAATTTGCAACGATGTCTTTTGGGATCAGCTAATCTTGTTCCCAGAGTGAGGAACCAAGTTTCACACCGATATAAAAAATATACGTATATAAAATCAGTTTATATGTAACCCATTATCACAGAATCATTTTTCCTTTGTTGAACGGCCCAAGGAAAAAATACCAGTCTACACAAAACACTCAAATTAAGTATGAAAATAGACACAAATCCGCAGATAAATAACCCAGTGATCAAAGACAGACACACGTGGGTAAATTTAGGTGAGATTTCAGGTTCTCACGACATCAAGTATGAAGATGTTCTCGAATGTTACGCTGTGTAGTCTGGTATAAATTCATTTAACATTTCCGATGTGCTGACTGCCTTCTGTCATCGCCCACAACATGCCAGAATATGCCGCGTAAAAGTTTTATTGTCTCTAAAAAAAAATTTGAAAATAGATAACTCTTTTAACTAATCAAAGCTAATGTCTTTAATAGAGAGGATTTGTTAATGTCTATAACATAATGTTTCGGCTGATACACGCGTAGATTAATTTAACTAATACCAATACTTGTGTTTATAAGTTGGCTAATAGAGATTGTGAGAGATTATATATTAAACTAAACGCCGATAAACTGTTAACAGATAATACATAACAGTTAAAATCACCTAGAAATAACACTAACAAGTCGTTATTAGTATAGGTGTGCATTAGATTGAAACTGTAATAATTTTGACTAAAGCTTGTGAAGACGAAGTTGTTGTAGCGTGGAGTGACTGAAAAACCACCATGACCACAATATATGTGTTTATTGGGCTGTTATCGTGTTAATTAAAGTGAGTGGTATCAACTATCTGAATTTGTTGACAGTATTAGTCGGAAACGTGTTGAATTTGTTGACTGAACCGATAATTCTACTGCCCTGCATTCGAGGCTTTGCATTGTTGATGAGAACTCAGCTCCGCAGAGGTTTTATCGAATCCTATGAGCTGGTTGACGAATATAAATAGTTGAGATTGACATGATCAGTGTCTGAACTCCGCTCCAGGTCGAGGAAATTCACATAATTCCTGTACGTAAAGGTCGCTTGGAAAGAAGATGGCTGATAATAACTTGTCCTGACATTAGAGACACACGGCTACAAAGCAGCGAAGTTGTTATGTTGATTTTTAATTATACTGTCCTAAGACCAACAGGAAGAAGGAACAGAAATACCTGGAGAGTTTTGAAATGTGGTGTTGGAGAAGAATAGAGAAGATCAGGTGGACGGATCGAGTGACCAACGAAGAACTATTGAGGAGAGTCAACGAGCAAAGAAACTTTCTGCAGGCGATTACACGAAGGAAAGCTAACTGGCTGGGACATATTATGAGAAGGAATGGATTACTGAGTGATATCACCGAAGGCCAGGTTGAAGGAAAGCGAGGATTGAGAAGAAGACTGACACAGCTAACCGACGATCTGAAACAAGGAAAGAAGATGACGTTCCAGGAATTAAAACGAGAAGCCGAGAATAGGGAAAACTGGAGAGCTCTTTTTGGGCAGAGCAATGGACCTGTCGTAAGACAGAACACTTAATAATAATAATAATAAGACCAACACCACATGTTTAAAAGAACTTTTGGTCCGAGGCCTTCCATTTAAAATAAAACATGATAAAACTGACGTCAACCACCGGAAGCATTTCTTTTCTGACGTGAGTATTAGAGTGGGTTTTGAAAACCGCATTGGAAAGCGTACAATAGCAGTGACGAATAGAGACTGACGCTGACTAGTTTAATTTTTATCACGTGACAATATTTGCATACTGTTCTATAGTCACCGCTGAGTGTGGACAAAGGAAGTGGCGTGGGATGCACTGATTAAAATCTTGTGTAATCCGTAACTCCGTATGATGCATTCCGTTGCTGTAAACAAGACTACATATTTACTGACTTGAGCCCTTTCACCGAACACGAAGAAAATTCTAGTACTAGAATTCAGGTTACGTTAAAGTACAATTTCAAACGATGTCTGTCATCCGGAGCTCGATTCCGAACTTAATACAAAACGATAGGTCGTGAGTAGCATTTATAAATCCTACTTTATCCTTCAGTTTGCATTGTGTGTTTAAAAGTAACGTGGCCCGCTTCTGTGAATAATAATACATTGTCAGATATAATAATGTTTAGAAGTGTCGTCTTGTTTGTAATTGTTAAAATATAAACTTATTTTTTTATACATAATTTATAGGTGCTTTTTCGTTTGTTTGTTTTTTTTTCTTCTTCTTCTTCTTTCCCTGTCTGACGACCGGTCCATATGAACAGGATCCTTCCATCCTTTTCTCGGACTGGGACCTGTTCATATACGTTCTTGGCAGATGATCCAGAAGTGGTTTGCCATTGCCTTCTTCTGTGTGTGAGTGGAGTAATTGTCGGGATGCCACGGAGAAACCGGGGAAGCCCCCGGAGGAAAACTCCGTGTTGCCTAGACCACGGCCTTGCCCAACACAAGTTATAAATTCGGGCACCGCCGGGAATCGAACCCGAGACCCCAGGATTACAAGGCCAGCGTTCTAACCGCTAGACCACCTCATCTTATTATTATTTAGTGTTCTGTCTGACGACAGGTCCATATGAACAGGATCCTTCCATCCTTTTCTCGGACTGGGACCTGTTCATATACGTTCTTGGCAGATGATCCAGAAGTGGTTTGCCATTGCCTTTATCTGTGTGTGAATGGAGTAATTGTTGGGATGCCACGGAGGAAAACTCCGTGTTGCCTAGACCACGGCCTTGCCCAACACAAGTTATAAATTCGGGCACCGCCGGGAATCGAACCCGAGACCCCAGGATTACAAGGCCAGCGTTCTGACCGCTAGACCACCGTGGCCATCATTCATTTATTTATTTAGTGTTCTGTCTGACGACAGGTCCATATGAACAGGATCCTTCCATCCTTTTCTCGGACTGGGACCTGTTCATATACGTTCTTGGCAGATGATCCAGAAGTGGTTTGCCATTGCCTTCTTCTGTGTGTGAATGGAGTAATTGTTGGGATGCCACGGAGAAACCGGGGAAGCCCCCGGAGGAAAACTCCGTGTTGCCTAGACCACGGCCTTGCCCAACACAAGTTATAAATTCGGGCACCGCCGGGAATCGAACCCGAGACCCCAGGATTACAAGGCCAGCGTTCTAACCGCTTCATTGGTTATAGCCATGGTCTCAGATGGCATATTTCTTATACAGAGTTTGGTACAAAATCGTCAGTTGGTTCAAAATCTATTAGGAGACGTGGGTTTACGAATATTATGAAGTCGTAAGCGTGTCTCGTCTTACGAAAGAGAGGAAGATTGCTAATATTAATTTTGTTAGATATTTAGTCAGGAGATACAATTATATATAGTTAGCATGGAAACAAGTTTACATTGGCATAAAAGTTTATGTTTCGAATGTAAACGCTAAATCAGAAACTTATCGACTGTCTACTTCTGTTATGCTGACATTTAGATACAAAGTCTTTACAGTCATTTCAGTGGGAAACTAAATCAAATAGCCTATAGTTTCTATAAGGAATAACTGTTTTTCCATAGTCCTTCGTTCTATGTAATTGGGCGTGCAACCTGATTATCGTACAGCAGCTTTGATAGAGGGATATAAGGGCACGTTACTTTCCTGCTATAAAATACAAAATTGATTATTAACGCCACTTTCTTGCAAGTTTTCTGTTAAAAATTTCATAAAAATTACGAACCCACCCACAGGCAGTTTAAAACACCCGATTACAGCGAAAGTTCGTACCAGCGCAGGCTGATTTACCCTCAGATACCTCACGAAAGGGTCTCGAATGGCATCGCGTGTCCTCTGGTGACCTTACAGACACTTGACGGCCAATTTAGCACAAGCGGCAGATTCTCACGGCACTTACTGCATTTCTTAGAAGAGGCAAATTTATTCAGGTCTAAGAGTGTTTTTGCACCAATCTCACTACTGACTCGCTAAGTAAGAAAGTATTTATAAAATATATATATATATTAAAATTGTCCGTCAATCACAATAAAGTAATATAAGATAATTAAATGGTTAAAATATTATCCTTTGTTCCGTATCGAGTACTCGATTTACATATGGAACATTCTCGACATGTTTCGGCTTTCATAGAGCCGTCATCAGGTGTATGTTATAAACTCTTAATTCAATTACTAATTTTTAATTTTCGTATCATTTCTTCAATTTTTCACATTGGATCAACATTTGTTGTTGTGTTATATATCATTGATACAATCGTATTGTCGGAGTGATGTTAATGCTGCGTATATTGGTCTGAGAATTAAAGGATTGTGAATGACGGACAATTTTAATATATGTATTTTAATAATATTTTTAAATAAAATCACAATATGACGCACCTACAATATCTTATAAGTAAAAAAGTGTTTCTAATTAAAGTTACAGGGGAACATGTAACACGCCATTTATCACGTGTGTTCTATCTTCGTAAATGTGACGGTTTTCAAGATAATTAAACAAACTGGACATGATTGGGTCCCGTCTCATACGTCCGAAACCGTTGAGCTGATTTTTATAATGGAGATCCTTGCTATGTAGGATTTTAGTTTTCACAGCGGTGAGTGTTAAGATTTCTGTTTTCTGGGTTGATGCGTTGTGTAGTACGTAGATTCATCGCCCTGATGACCTAGGCAGTATGACCTCTGAAAAAACGTAATAACAGAACAAACGTGCCAGAATTGTTACGCTGTGCGTAAATTTCCTATCTTGACTGTTTATTTCATAGGTTAGTCTGTAACATTTCAAGGAAGGTGTTTTGACGTAGTGTAAGATGAATATTCCAATGACAGACGTACCTAAACCAGATTCTGACAGATGCAAATTCTGGTACAAATTCAACACAAGGGTTTATGTTCTGGAAATTATTGCAGTGCACAGCTGTTCGCTGTCCTGTGGAAATTACTTCTTTTTCCGTTCTCTGCTCAGTGGTTTGCGATGTTACTATTTACATTGACCTAAAACTTTTGGTTATTCCTTATCGATAACATTATGCAACGCACTTAATATCGCCGTTGGTGTCTTAGAGCAAAAAATAAATAAATAAAACTACTGAAGCAGGTTCTTGCGCGTATCAAGAAACTAGACCACTGTCTGACTCCAAGAAATTGTTCTACGAGGTGCGATCGAAAGGTTTCCAGACTGCGCGTATAAAAACCCGTACACTTATCTCAGGTATTAAATTCATCCATCACCCTCGAAGTAGTTCCCCTGGGAGTAAACACAACGATCCCAGCGCCACTGCCAAGCCTGGAAGCATCCCTGGAAATCTTTCTTTGTCAGCCTGTCAAGCACCATCTGCGATTCTGCCTGAATCTCTTCTATCGTCTCAAATCTCCTTCCCTTTAGCTGAATTTTCATCTTTGGGAAGAGGAAGAAGTCACACGGAGCTTAGAAAGGAAGTTGGGGTCGGTTCTTGCAAGATCTTTGAGCTCCTGACAAACGAGAAGTCGATTCTGCTTCTGGTCCTCAGACAGGATGCGTCGCATGTGGAGTTCTTCCTTTAGAATCAGCTGACAGGTCCCATAGCCTATCCCAACAATGTCGCACAAGTCGTTGATGGTACGACGTCGATCTTCGTGAATGGCCTGCCGAATCTTCGTAACAATTTCGGGCGTTGTGCTCGAAGATGGTCTTCCAGAACGCTCGTCATCATCGACAGAGGTTCGGCCATTTTTAAAACGTGAATGCCACACAAAAGTTTGTGCACGACCCATTGCGGACTCCCCAAATGCTTGCTTTAGCATTTCATAGGTTTCCGTAGCCGTTTTGGCGAGTCTTTGGCAAAATTTGATGCACACGCCATTCCGAAATCGCAGGAGGGTCGGTGTAATGCACTACCAAAACGCCCGTAACTAAGAAACAAATGCTAATTCGATGATGCCGGCTGGCACACTGATTCACTATGAATGTAGGCCGCACCCCCTAGCGGCAGAAGCTCGTACTACATCCGGTTCTCCCTCTATTGACACAGTCTGGAAATTTTCCGATCGCACCTCGTATGTAGGATAGAAGGGCTCTTGCCCCGGGAGTAAAATCTGTACGAGCGTGAAGGTGAACACGCTCCTGCATCCAGTGCTGACGTCCAGAACGTGTCCTGTTCCGGAAAACGCCTCCAAGAACTTGTACGTAGGCACATTTTTTTACCTTAACGTGTTTATAAATTCGAAAATCGTGTCCACGTGGAGGAGTGCGTGTGGCCTGCCAGACTCGGTATTGATCTGTCGTGACCCGCATTTCGTATTACGGCTATGTAGCGTAAATGCGCCACGTTTTTAAGAACTTGCCTTCGCTCGAGAATATTTCGCCTGCGCCAAATTTTTCGGATCTCCTTACAGATACATAAAAAGAACAAAGCGAATTAAGCACAAATAAAATTCCACAAGGATTGGGCAGCTTACTATAGTCTCTTTTATTTTATTGCAAATTTTCTGTCTTCCCCGTTTTATCTACATGGCCCACCAATCTCTTCTTATAGGCCTATGTCGTAATCTCTTCCAGCCTTACATTTCTCACTTGAGCCAATGTGCTTTTCTCTGCGTCCTGAAATAATCTACACAGCAGATTAGTTTAGCGGGAACTTCTTAGGCGTTCATTAGGAAGGTACCCAGTTCGAATCTCTCCTGGGAAACGGCTATCCTGACTGAGGAATTTCGTTGTTTTCGTAGGTATTAATTAAATTATTAATTAGTGTTCTGTCTGACGACAGGTCCATATGAACATATGCCATTCCGTAACATCGGACAAGCACCTCACACACAACCCGATATAAGGCACCCAGGCGCAGCCTCCAAAATTAAATGGAAGAAGCCTGGAGATTAAACAAATAAAATCTAAACGGGTAGAAACAAAATCAGTATACGCAGAGCAGCAGATACAACAGTTTTAATTTTAATTTTGATTGATAGACCTGACGATGATGGAATTGAACATCGAAACATGTCGTCATTTTAAAATGTAACAATATCAAAAATGTTGAAATGTTATAATTTTATGTAATTTTAACAATCTATAAGCTTGTGTAAGGACGGAAAATAAAATTATTATATTGAGGAACACAAGCATGATGCAATTAAGATATAAGTTTCATGGAAATATTTATTGCAACAGATACAGCAAGTGTCCAGCTATTTTTCAACATATTCGCCACCGGAATTGAGACATTTGTCATACCGTGGGACCAACTTTTGAATACCTGTGTCGTAGAAGTCTGCCGCCTGGGATTGGAACCACTGTGTGACAACCATTTCCGCCTCTCTGTCATTCTCAAAATGCTGACGCTGACCGGACAGGAATTTCTTGAGGTGTAGGAAAAGATGGAAATCACTGGGAGCGAGGTCCGGGCTGTAGGGTGAATGATTAAACACCTCCCAGCTGAACTACTGCAGGAGACTTGCTGTCCGTCGAGCAGTGTGCGGCCTAGCGTTATCACTGACCGCACTTCACAGTCGGCGGGAGCTGGAATAAGAACCTCCATCTTCAACAGCTGCAACGATGCTACTGTGAGAACGCTGGAAGTACCGTTAGTGCATGCGCCATGCTACGTCATTGCTCTATCACGTACGCAAAGTAGCTTCGCGCAATATAAGATTTGCTAGCTGTGGGAAGAGTGGGAAACTTACTTTTGGGACGCGCCTCGTAATTTGTAAAGGATAAATCTCCACGGATTGTTCTTTATGTCCACGGTTATACATGTACCTTTATATGAAATAGTGTAATTGCGTCATATTGTGAATATTATAACAATTATTTATTTTAATCCGTCTGATCACAATATTTAAAATTTCTTATAATTAAGATAATAAAATATCATTGATGTTCGATATCGATTGATCGATTTACATTTCGGGACACTCACTCCTACATCTTTGGTTTTTTTATTTTTATTTCTATTTTATTGATACTTTCTAACTATAATTTATATATTTTGCATTTTATTCTCTAAATTTTTATAAATTCTTTCAAATTCTTTAGTGTTTCTTTCAATCATTTACTTACAGGCCGATATGTACATCTAATAACATTTAAGAAAAACAACACCTTCGCCCAAAAATGGAAAAACAAACGTAATGAAACATCACCAAAAAACTACAGAAATCATAATTGAGTTTTAAGTTCTTAGATATATTTTACACCTGATGATGGTTTTATAAAAACCGAAACATGTTGTGTAAATGTTCCGAAATGTAAATCGATCAATCGATATGGAACATCAATGATATTTTATTATCTTAATTATAAGAAATTTTAAATATTGTGATCAGACGGATTAAAATAAATAATTCTTTATATGAATATTAAATCTTTTCATTTAAGCTTATAATCGAGTGTCATTTCATTGGCCAAGTTGTACAGTTGTACTGCCTTCTTGAGACTATTTTACACTGCGTCACCCGCTAGGATACTTCCTGTATCCTACAAATTACGATATTGAGGGTTCCAAACAACGCTGTCTTGCACTTGTAACAGAACTTCGTATTTAGAACCTTTCAAGAAGTTTTATTGCGTCTGTCCAGGTTACAGAATCAGTTTGTGTTGGCCAATCCGTTAACATTTATCTGTATCTATCATCGGCGGTCGATGATTTTTTTTTAAATCAGCGACTCTATCAAAAAATAATTATTCATTTCGTTGCCTGTCAGCTGTCATTTTGACAGAAAGAGAGGGCGAATGTACCCTTTAATGTGTCTTTTGAAAGATTATTTTCGATTAAACATGTTGTCTGTTTGCTGTCTACGCATTAAAGTGAATTAAACTCACACATGGCCAAAGGACTCAAAATATTTGCGCATAATTTTATTAATTAATGAACATCAAGCAAACTTCTGCATGACTGTCTTCGGATAATAACGGTGCCTTATATCAAAATCTTTCATAAAATTAATAACATGTGAAAATCTAGATTTCAACCCTTAAGTTAAGTGGGCCTCAAAATAAATTAAATATACACGATAACTCTCTTATAATTTAAAAACCTAGTTTCGGGCACTGACGTGTTTATGTATGCATATTGGTTTGAAATTAAACAAGTAAAAAGTCGTCGTTTCATATTAAGGTAATGTGATATGATAATATTAAAAAACAGTAAGGTTTTCTCGTCCTTTTTATGATTTTTTTTTAAATTGGTAACTTATTAAGTGTAATATTATAGCACTGTTACAAGCAGTGGCCATTTCTTGCGGGGACTATGGAAAAGTCATACAGAACACGTGAGATTTCATGTGTTTTCTGCGACGAAAATAAAGACGAATGTGTTCTGGGATGTTGAGCCATGTAGTCTGGTAGAAGTTTAATGACGTTTCAGAGGTGCGTACCGCCTTTATCATCACCCTAATGATGTAGGTTGTAAGCATATCTGAAACGACGTAAAATTCTACCAAACTACATGGCTCCACATTCCAGTAGACAATAATCTTCATTCATAATGCATCACCTCCGGGCCGGTATTTGAACGTGGGAGCTTCCAGAAACAAAGTAGGGGTGCCAACCACCACACTGCGACGTTCATTTAATAGCAAAACATATTGTACTTCATGTAAGAAGGAGTTTCGGATTTCTGAGTGCTGTTATTGAAGTTAATTTACAGTACTAAGAATTTCGGTCCAATATCGTTCTATGAAAAGGGTAATGTCCTAAAATTACGCCTTCTATAATTAGATAATACTGTTGTAGCATCTGAATCATATCTTTCTTTTCTCTTTACAGTGGAATTGGCGAACGAGTAAGTTCAAATTGGGTCTCAGATGATATCGTCGCAACTGTTTGAGGGAAAGAGATTTTTCCTCGTAATAAAAGTTATGGAGAAGCAGAAGGAATTTATTTGTGCAAGAAATCGTCCTCCGCGTTTCACAGTCAAGACCCGCTGTGCGAATAGAGAGTCTTCAACGTTAAATTACCTTCCGCAAACATAAGAAGTTTCAGTGGTGCTGAAGCAAACAGGGTTCATGCGACGTGTTAAAACACTGAGCACTCCGCTCGCTGCGTAATTTTACCTAAAATAAAATCAGGGATTGAAAAATCCCTCATAACTTGCCCCATAGGCTAGCCATAATAACCACGATTTGATTTCGCTTTTCCTAGAGGACTTTGCTAAGAAGATTAGGAATCTTAGCAGTAGACTTAAACTCGTATGATCGCAATTTCCGACAGTTCTTCCAGTCTGTTAGTTACTTAATTTGTTAATTGAATAAACATTTCCTTGGATATTATCCATCGTCTAGTAAATATAAAACGTAAAACGACGTTTCGGAGATGGGATTCAATCTCCGTCTTCAGGTTCCTACACAGTTGGGCCCACTAGATAGAGCTAATCCCTATCTCCGGAGATAGAGTCTCATCTCCGAAACGTCGTTTTACGTTTTATATTTAATAGACGATGGATAATATCCAAGGAAATGTTTATTCAATTGACTCTTCACCATCGTCAAGAAGTTTTAGATTTGATATACTTAATTTGTTAGTTCGTCCATATTAATTAAGTCCAGACAGTCTTTGGTATTTTATTTTTCAAGCATTTGGATTTATGTTCGTCTTGAACATTAAGGAGCCAGGTTTAGCAACCATACAGGCTGACATGCACATCTGATGTTGTTACAAACAGATAATGCTGTCAGTTCTAGGTGCCCGCCCTCATTGAAATTCAAGCCAGTCTTCATTATGCTTATCTCCCCAGCATGAACTTATAGCTCTTTAAGCTGTTAGTTCACCTCAGTTTTTTCTTACGTAATTTAATAGCAGATCTCGTGTGGCTGGCATGCCCGATAACTTAACTCACGTTTTTATGCGTTCTTTGCACGAAGTGCGTAGCGATAACGCATTATGGACTGGTCGTGTATGGCCGTCCAGCCGATACGACTCTAGAACCACTGGACGGATTTGGATGACGACCTCAAAATCGTACTTTTAAATATCCTACGAGCTGTGTTAACAAAATGGCGGATGAGTTAATTCGTGATGTGGATATTGAGATGATGCGATCTTGAGGCCAAAGTGGGAACTATCGAACAAGGTAGACGTAATACCTCTAAATTCACGTTGCAAAGAACGCGTGAGGATATAAAATGTATTCCGGTATGGAATATACATTCCGAAAATGTTATATGGTAAGTGTCTTGCGATATCCGATTGGTCATCCAAGGAGATACGCCACTTGTCATAATCATGTTATAAAAAACTCTAGGACGAGGGCACGAATATGGCTGTAGTTCTGATAAAAAAGAAATGAGGATGGACCAGTATCAGCTGGTGATATTTCAGGTTCTCACAGCTGCGAGTATGAAGATTACTGTCTTCTGGGATGTTGCGCTGTACAGTCCGGTAGGAGATCACCGACGTTTCATAGGTGCTTACTGCCTCCCTGATGATGGAGACAATATGCAGTTATTAACGTCTACGTCAGGCTACACTGCGTAACATCTCAGAATAAATCTGCTTTATCAGCTGCTTCAGTTATTACCGATAACATAATGATGTTGATGAAAAATGACAAAGAACTATTTCCACGTTTAGTCGAAGATGGAGACAGGACGCTGTCGTGGCCGATATCAAGATATCCCGACTTTCTGGAGCTCATCACAACTAAATTAATATTTTTGTCACAGTGCGCTGCAGTATGGCATTTTTTATTTTTATACACCCGGTAAATGCGCTCTCCTCATTAAGGACCACTAGTTTACATATTTGCCATCTGTTAATGATGAAAGCGTTTCTGCACCCTGAGCGGGATTCTAAAATGCAAATTTGGTAACTAACATTGTCAACATCGCCTCATTACAAAGACGGGTCCCATTAAACTACCTGTGTCACCCCCCCCCCCCCCCCCCCGCATACATGACAAGCCGGGACGATTGTGTGGGGAACAGTTCATGATAATCGCTGGTATGCGTTCTGTGTTTACTTGCATTCCATACACAGTGTCCATGTGTGTTACTTGCGATTTTGAGGGCCCCCTGATGGCCTTTCATTGCACATGCAACGCATTATACTAACATTGTATTACATACAAATGCATTGAGCTTAGCTGATGCACACGGACCGGCGACAAATACTAACACACGTGAGAAATGCAAGTTCGATAATATTATTGAATGTTTCATATGGAACGAGACGAATAGAGAAGATACGTGGTAATTATTAACATGAATCACAGAAAGTAAGGAGAAAGCGTATGAGAGACGCTTAAAAAAAGATTTTGTGGCCGTTGCACCAATCGAATTTTTTTGTTGAAAAGAATTTGTATTTTATTTAATATTATTTAATCTTTATATGCATGAACTGCAACAATCTAACCTAACCACGAAGTTGTCTGTAATTGTGTTAATTGGATTTAAATGGCTAGTAGTAATTTGCCCATGGCTGCTTTTGAGCGTCGGATTGTACTACCAGTAGCTTCGTCAGTCAGTTAGTTAGTTAGTTGGCTCGATTGCTGTTACTGGGGATACTGGAAACGACCCGTTCTTCAAGTGCCTGAGCACTGCAGGTCCTAACTTTCTTCGTTGGCTCGATCTATAGACATTCGGTAGGACTCCTTGGACGAGGGATCGGCCCGTCGCAAGGCCTCTACCTGTACACAGGACAGCACAACACAGGAAAACGTGGACAAACATCCATGGCTTGAGTGGGATTCGAACCCACGTTCCCAGCGACCAAGCGGCACAAGGCACACGCCTCAGACCGTGATGCCACTGTATCATGTTTCTTCTTCTGCATCAACTTTCAGATGTTGAAAGATGTGTTAGATGAGCTCGATGCTGTTTTTAGCTCGGTGCACTGTCAACTGCACTTGTTCTGACGAAGTGCGCTGTCGAATTGAAGGCCCTGTCCCTCTTGCAGGGACGGTGTGGCGCACTCCCCTGGCGTCTCTGGGGATCACCAGCTGGAGAGGTTGAAGAACCTCACCCACCTCCTACGTCACACCTTCAGTAGCCAGTTCGTGTTCCCGGTGCTGGGACACGACGACCCGAACCCAGGATTGCACTTTGGACAGGGATACAGGGACGTTGCCAACTACTGGAGACCGTGGCTGCCCACCGAGGCGATCCAGACCTTCAACAAAGGTACGAAGTAGAATAGAAAAAGAATGGCCTATGGTGGACTTTTGTTAGGACGGTGATGAAACTTCAGACTCCTGAACAACAATACATTTTGTTTTTATATTTATTTATGGTTTACTTAGCGAAGCTGTGTGCATCTCAGTCTACACATACGATAGCATTCTCATATATAAAGACCTCCTAGAGATGTATAAATTAAGACTGGATATAATAATTAATTGTTTAGAGAATGGCTTTCCTGGTGACGATACCTGGCTTCAGTTTCGATTACCTAGAATTTCTTTAACATTATCGACTGTCTTGTACTGCAGTCTCGCATAACGGAGTGAAGTTCACACATTGGTACCTCCCCGTTTCTTTTAGAAACGACTCTAATAGAAGGCTGAGATAGGATGTGTCAAGACGCTGATACCTTTTGTATGGCTTCGGAAATCCTGAGCCTCTTCGTAACAACATATTTCACCTTGATCTGCTCCTCACCCCTCCCCTTTACATGGCATAAATTTGCATGCATCTCTATTTAGAGAAGAGTAGAATGTAGCAGACGGAAAGACAACGTGAATCGGACTTGCCCTATTCAAATAGTTTTGCCCCAGTTCAAAGATTACAGTGCAAAGGATAGCGAGAGCTTTCTTACCAAAACTCATGAATTATTTATGAAAAACGATTTTTTTTTTTTTTACAAATCAAGCGGAATATCTATCCACCTGCATGTTTTATCAAATGTTATGTGTGCAACCAGTTTTAAAGATGTTTGAATGGATCAGCCCTAAATATAATAGAAACATGCAATATGGCCTCGTTTATGCTATGTTTGAAGACTCGTGACTATTGTATTTGGAAATTGAAGATCGCCTTATCGTACAGAAGATCCCTTTGTGTCTTATGTGTATGTTTGCTGAGTCTCAGGAAGGCATGACAGTGGATTCCGATGTACTCGCGTCGAACAGACCAGCTCCAAGCGAGTGGGCAGATCCATTTCAGTTTGTCACAGAGATGAAGTTGAAAACGATGCCTTACAAATTTGGTATCATGGCCACACTTTTCTGTGCTCCATAGTATCGTCTAAGCAAGCGAACAGTTCGTTTATAATTTTCATGTAAAATGGTACCTTTGTGTTATTGTTGATTTCACATCATAAACCTTTCTCTCATAGCATTTTTTTTAATTTCCGAATTTACGTAATAACTACCTGGAATCACGGGACCAGTCCCTGAAAAACTCATATTTTGTGAGGATCGTATCGATAAGTAAGACGAGAAGTAGACACGAGTTTCGAACCTGCGTCCACCACGTTCGCTGGGCTTAAGGCCGTTCAGACGGCAGCCGACTACTCCGTCCACGGCGAACGTAAGCCTCAGTTAGCTGGCTAACGATGTTTTATATATCAACGATTCTGCTGTGTTCCAATATATGTTGCAGCACTGAACTACGAAAGATAGAAAACTTTTTATTTTATTCTATTTTGTTCCCCTCCAAAAAAAATGTTAGTCGGGTAAACACTGTTAACTTGAATGTCCATCCCTGGTTTAAATGCGGTTCTGACCTAAGCCAAACCCACGTTACACGTGTGTTCGTTTTAAAATCAAAAATATTTCGCTTTGTTTTAGTTTAATTTTGTATTTTAGGCAAAAAAATGCCTTAAAATTGATATTTTCAAGACTGATTTTTACAGTTTCTTCGACATCCTGTTTTGACCTGTAATACTGTCATTTGCGTCTGAGTAAATAAACGAATTCAGTAGCAAATTGACATGAATTCGTATGATAAATACAAGGTTTTGCATTTGACTTAACTCCAACAGTATTTGAAAGCTTTGATGACAGTATAACAGGACAAACGAAGTCTTTTTTAATGTTGTTATTAAATGTTAAAATATTAACATTTTAATATTTTTTAACATTTAATAATAATATTTTATTGTGATTTGACTGATAAAATTGAGCAAGTATATATTCAACACAATAATGACGCAACATTATCATCTAATGTTGTATTTGTTAATAATTATCGAACTACTTTAGAGCAGACACTGAAAATGACCGCCATCTTCCCGAAGACATAAATCCACCCATTTTAGTGTGCTTTACGCGACTTTGTGAAGTGTTTCTGGATCAGTGTTGGCAACTATCTATTCAATATTATATTTCACAAACAGCAGCAAACGATTTCGATGCTTAGAAAAATGTTGGAGTGTGAACACGTGTTCACATCTTCATAGCTCATGAGCGTCTTTCGTGAGCAGCGGCCTAGTAACTCTGACTCGAGTTTCGCTGGACACTCCTTACTATTTTACAGGAAGCATTTGCGCCAGCTCATCTGTGGTGTCAGAACACTAAAACTGTAAGCGTCCTTAGTTATAACACATTCAGTGTTCGTGTTTGTGCTGCATTTTATTTCATATCAAGATAGTACCTGTTTTTCTACATAACACTTTTGTTTCCCCCTGTAACGTATAAACAGGTATGCAAGATGAAGATAGGCTATTTTAAATGAGTGCACGGAATCACAAGCAGGAGATCTGCCGTGTTGATTAGGCGTTTCCAACATTTCTATCCGCTTCACCGAAGGAGATTATCTGCAAGGCCCGTGGCATACTTTTACTGTTAGTCCAAACTACGGGTCTCGAGACCTGGCATCCCGCCCCGTTACATCCAAACGTGCGTGGTTAAACTGACGGCACACTAGCCATATCCGGCCTGAGACCATTTGTAACAGACCCGCGTTATTCGGAAGGATTTAAAAAATGTTTATTCTTATATCGTCGGCTGTGTTTGTTTACTAGTGCCAATTAAGCTATTGACACTAAAACACTGTCATAAAATTGACGTTTTCCAGGTAAGAGTTGTATTAAATACAATCTGTACCAGAAACAGATTCACAATAATATGTATTTGTATAGTAATCTATGCACATTTTAATATAATCTATATTTCAGTGTATACTGTGGGAAATTATTGTTTGTCAGTACGTTTTGTTGTTGAAAAATAACGAAAACTATGATTTTTTTAAAAATTTTCCTATGACTTGTTTCTTGGGTTTGACGGTAAACTATTAGATTAAAAATTGCTCTCAGAGAACTATTTTGCTAGGTATTAAGAAACGTTTAAAGATAGGACAGAGTGGAAGGTTCTTGTTATGAATTAGTTTGTAGTTGCCAGTCATTTGTTTCAATATTGCACCGTTGTTTGTTACAGTCCTGTGTTTTGTCGGTGGCTACCGAGTTTCACTGCGCAGGAAACTTGTTAGACCGTTCTCACAGACTTACTTCCGTTAACTGCGTACGAGAGAGGTCCATTATGGATATTTAGCCTGTTAATACTAAGGAGCATATGAAACATGGTTGTCACACGCTACCTGTAGTCTGCATGCTAATTATATGGGAAAATTATGCACAAACGAGAGGTACAATGGCAAATCAAAAGTGCAGTGCCCTGTTTACATTTGTATGCAAAAATTACGTCATTGTTTGGGTTTAAACATTAGTCAAATGACTCTTAAAGTGTTTTTGAAATAAACTTCAGATGTAAACCGCATGAGACAGAAATTAAATTCATGAAGATTTCTGTCTTCTGGGTTGTTGCGCCGTGTAGTATGGTAGATGTTTACCAACGTTTCGGAGGTCATACTGCCTCCGTCATCAGGGCGATTCACCGCAACAACCCAGAAGATAGAAATCTTCATACTCACCGCTGTGAAAACCTCAAATCTTACAAACAAATTCATGTTTCTCGATGTTGCGATGCCACAGGGGGCTACTACACGATCGAGCGGAAACTTCAGAAGCTACGGCTTGTGATGCTGAACACGAACCTCTGTTCCGACATCGTGGGGAACGAGGAGGACCCGGCGGGCCAATGGGCCTGGCTGGAGGAAACGCTACAAAAGTCACAGCGCAACAGGGAGACGGTAAACTGATCAAATATGCTAAATAATGTGTGAAGCCTAAGTTATTCAAATTATTCTTTTGAATTCCCGAATTATATTATCTTCAAACGTAGCTGATGATCATATTTGTCTACCAAGCACTCAGTCACCTCTCAAGATATCCACAGATTCTATTTGGAATAAGGAAAAATTGTCATAATAACGGAAATAATTTATTATTATGATACTTATATTTAATAATGGTGATAAAAGTGACTGTAATAATTATGTAGGTAAACGCTATCAGCGCTGTAAACTTCGTATAAAATTGTATCCATCATTCTTCTGTCTAGGTTAACGTAGACGAAAGTATTGGGCATCATCATTTTGGATTTCTACGTAATCGATCAACTAGATCACGTAATTTTTGCTCTTTGGATACTTGAGAAAATTGGAATAAAATGGCGAAGTACGTCAATCATTTAGAGATTTTAAAACTTAACCAAGTTAGGAAGGAAGTAGTACACAGCATTCTTTCTAAATTCAGTGTGCCAGTGAAATTATAATAATAATCCGTGGCTTAACAGCTCCAGAGAGCCAAAGCCGACTAGCTGGCTGCTGGCCTCACGTTCACATACCTAAGCAGAGGTGAACGATCATCCAACCAGATATAGGGTGACGTGTGGTCAGCACGACGAACCCCCAGCCATTGCTAGCTTTCCTGACCGGATTACGCTACTCATTGTAGCTCCCCAATTTCCTCACGATGCTGGGTTGGCACCGGTCCCATACACTGGTCGAAAATCTCATGAGAAAATTTCTTCTCCCCCGAGACTCGAACCAGCGCTCATTACGTATCGCCGGTCCGAAGCATGATGCCTCAGACCGCGCGGCTACGGCGCGGGACCCAATGAAATTAGTTAGGGTAATTAAAATATATCTAAATTAAACCTAGTGAAGTATATATAAATTAATATTTTCCGATGCATTTTAAATTCGGAATTGTCTGAGACAATGAGATATCTTACTGGCATGGAGACGCTCGCATATGCGGAAGAATATTATTAAAATTTGTCTTATATAAATTTGGTGAGTGTTGGAAAGATTTCGGTTGGCCCAGGATTGTGAACGCTCTCATGTTAGTACCGCAATTGACCTTTTGATCCCATGGAAGGCGGCTAACTCCTTGACTAGCTGTGGGACTGTCAGCCCTTAAGGACTCTGATCCATGGAATTAGTCGCCTCGTGTATTTCAGATTTAGGGACAGCAAGTCGATCCCTGTCTAAGGTGACGACAGTTTGAATCCTAGATGTCTCCACGTGGGATTTGTGGTGGACAGAATGATAATGGGACTCTGTGTCTCTGAACCCTGTTCTTAGCCCTTATACCTGTTGTCCATAATCAGCATATGACCGCCCCCGAGGTGAGTGAGGTGTGTGATACGCTTGGTTGTTTAGCTTAAGACAGCTTCAGACTGCGATCAAAGCAAAGAAGTTGACTTGAAATGTTATACGACTATGTGGCAATGGAATTAAATTTGAGAAAACGAGTCTATGAGAGTGAAATACCGTGATAGTTTCCAGCGGATGGTCCGCGGACCCCTGGTGGTTCGAAAATTCTCGTTTGCGTTCTTCATATATTGCCATAACTCGTAATAACGCTGTTTTAAACGTGTAAACTTATTTTTATTTTCGTTTCCTTGTAGGTATTAAGTATGTTCCTTGTGTTAAAAATTATTGTAATTTTACTACGTGCTATGTAACTACGGTTAAGCCTACTTAATTTACGTTAACCGCCAACTTGGGAGTTCGGGATATTCCTGTCAACTTAATTATTTCATGTCGTCGTGTGCATTTGGAATTGCAAATATTGACTGTGCAATTGTTTCCTGCGCATAAACATATTTTAACACGTTTTAATAATTAGATTTGCCATATTAGGGGAGCACAGGTCAAGGCGATCACACTTAACACTCATTTTAATATAATTATTATAAGAAAATATTTGGTCGTAAGCTTTATCATTCAAGCACTTTGTGCATTAGTTATCAGAAAACTTTGCATCGCTATTTATTTAAATTTGTTGCCTTTTCCGTTGCATCAGTCATTCAACTTCAGTATTTAATAATCGTTAATTTCAGAAGTCATTAATTAAATTTGTATTATTGTTTAGCACCCTGTATTATCCCCAGGACCTGCTTATATCTTCGTAAGCTGTTGAGTTCATGTTATAAGTTTACTGCTTACTTCCTGAGTATTGAATTCTAATATTAAGAAAGCTATATTATAAAAGTTAAACATTAATATTCCATCGTCATAGTTGTCATGGAAGGCCCATACATCGCTTGTGATTGTAGGATACTGAATATTAATACAAGCTGTAAACGATAAAATTTGTATCATTTTAAAATTGATGTTACGAACCACTCACTACTCTACATTACAAATTGTTTGATGTCTGCTTTATCGCAGGAGCATGCTATTACAGTTCACGAGCTCTTGTATGTGGGTTGGGCAATTGATAGTTTGTCCATAGCAATTAAATGTTTTGAATTTTAGAGTCACAATTGCATATTTGCGCCCGCTTTTACAGTTTGAGTTTCATATTCAGGAATTTCGTATGTCAATTTGTTAAACGAATTAATTATAGTGTTTGTAATTTATAATATTTTAGTCGACAGTAACTGTACGGTGCCTAAGCGTAGCTTCATGAAAACGTATAGGTGAAATGGAGGTAAAATTCCACCTAGACTTCGCCGCGTGGCGTAAGAAGGTCTTTTACTGGTTTTTGAGTTGCATTCGATGTTATTTGTATTTGCAGGTCTATCTGGTGGGACATATGCCTCCAGGGGTCGACGAGCGACAGAACGGTGGCATATCCCCCTACCATGAAGTCTTCCAGGCGAGGTTTAACCAGAGGTACCTGAGGCTTGTCCGAAAATATTCGGATATAATCGTGGGTCAGTTTTTCGGACACCTGCACTCAGATTCCTTTCGAATTGTCTACAGCGACACTGGTAAGATTAGTCTCAGGTCTTATGACTCGTGTTTCATGTTTCTCCCATTTCTAACCTAACCTAACTTGCCAGCGTCCCAGTACGACCAACTTTACCACCAGAAAGAAAGCCATTGGACTGTAAACTGGTTGGCGGTGCTGATGCTGAGGAGATCGAAACTCGCTTCTAACGCGGAATCGAACTCCGGTCGTAAATTTTCTTTATCCGTAGATGTACTGATTCGGCTACTCGTTTTCTGAACATAAAATTTAGCGTAGAATTTGAGGTTTTCAGGGCGGTGATTCCGAAAATGGCTGTCTTCTGTATTGTTCCGCCGTGTACTCTGGTAGAAGTTTACTAGCATTTCTGGTGTCCTTGTTTCCCCCATCACCAGGGCAATGAGTCACGCATTTATTGAATTCTGAAATGTATCAGGCTCAAAAAAAATGCGTTAAATATTGAGTTTGTTGTTCTATTTATTATTTTTTTATTGGAGAAAATCCGAAGGAATTGAAATCAGGCTTTCTGACAATAATCTACACGCCACGGAGTAGTTTTCTCCGATGCGCTGTCGTACCACGTAATTAGATATCAGGCAGACTCAGATTCCATTATTTTTCACCAGAACTAGGTTACCTCCATTTGTCAACGTATTAACCTACTGGACACTACACTACGTCTCTTACCAAATATGTCTTCAGATTTCGTTTTCTAAAATCCTCAGAAATCGGAGTATAATCGCAAGACGGGAGGATGGAGTTGGAGGCTGTCGACTTGTATACAAAGACACTGTAAGGGCACTTAGAATTCCAGCTTCAACTCGTTTCCGTCTGACAGAATCACTCCCCTTTCAATTCAGTGATACATCGACATTCCGACGAGAGACCTCCGGAATGCCGTCGAGTTCTTCCGGACGCAGCCTGGAAACTAATTAGCACAAGTGACAATAGTTCACACAGGTCATTTATCGACGCTGTATGAACTGCAGAAGTTGTCATCGAACAAAATTAAATGAATTAATTCAAAAGGGTTGAAAATGAAGCAGCTGTGTTACTCCCCAATTTTACTTCGAATCCCGTTGAGAATGCGGAGTTCATAACTGATAATAAACATGACACTTTATTATGTAACGGCGGCGTTAGATGACCTGCGAATTAGTCAAATTAACCAAAAGCTTTGACGGAGTAACACTATAAAACCAGTGAAGATGGAATTAGCTCGGGTCATGTCCATTGGCGAGCTTTGTTTGGTTTTAGTAATGTTGACATTTCGGGTTCTGCTATCGGATAATGTGGTTGAACCAATGGTTGTGACGGTGAGATTACAATTTCCCACCACAGAAAATTTCAAGTAGGGCCAACCTGCCCTCATTGAATTCTTGTATTCTTCAAATTCGAAATACTTCGCTCCAACGCCTTGTTATTTTTCACACATGCGTTATTTAATGTTCTTAATATTAAATCGCCAGATAACTGCTCCTCAACAGTTAACAGATAACAGTTGCTCAACAGATTATTTAATTACCAGACATCGTATTCAGAACCGAAATAATTCTGAGTGTCTGAGTCACGAGAAAGTAAAATTCGTTGGAACCGTCTCACCGTGTCTAACGTGTGTCACACCGACCTATGATAACGTTAAACTAACCTCCTAAAGAGGTTGGACTATATTCTCCACCCGACTATAACCCCGAAGAAAGTTCAAGAATAGAAACTGGGGTGGGAGGGCTTATGGCCGTTCTGAATATAATGTTACTGGCGGGAAACGTCCCTTTGTGGAATTGAAGTCCGACTGTATCGGGCAGTTTTCGAGGACTTTTTCGAGTTTATTGAAACCCTGTGTGTTATAAGAGTGACGGGGCTGAAAGAGACTGCCCCATTTCTGTTCATTCGGCTGGCAACCAGACTGCGGATAGCAGCTTACATTTCCTTGTGCATTGAACGAGAGATTAAAGAAACATTGGTACATTGCATCTCCTCTGTCCGCAACCCGAAGGTAGCGACATCTTAACTGGTCTAGCGGTCAGAACGCTGGCCTTGTAATCCTGGGGTCCCCGGTTCGATTTCCGGCGGTTCCCGAATTTATAACTTGTGTTGGGCAAGGCCGTGGTCCAGGCAACACGACGTTTTCCTCCGGGGGCTTCCCCGGTTTCTCCGTGGCATCCCAACAATTACTCCATTCACACACAGAAGAAGGCAATGGCAAACCACTTCTGGATCATCTGCCAAGAACGTATATGAACAGGTCCCAGTCCGAGAAAAGGATGGAAGGATCCTGTTCATATGGACCTGTCGTCAGACAGAACACTAAATAATAATAAGATGAGGTGGTCTAGCGATTATAACGCTGGCCTTGTAATCCTGGGGTCCCCGGTTCGATTCCCGGCGGTTCCCGAATTTATAACTTGTGTTGGGCAAGGCCGTGGTCTAGGCAACACGGAGTTTTCCTCCGGGGGCTTCCCCGGTTTCTCCGTGGCATCCCAACAATTACTCCATTCACACACAGAAGAAGGCAATGGCAAACCACTTCTGGATCATTTGCCGAGGAAACATGAACAGGTCCCTATCAGAGGGGAACTTGCGAGTAGATGGTGTTACTTATCATGATCATTTGATCTCAGATATTCCGTAGATAATTCTGTAACTTGTCGCTCTGCCTGATCAGTTTTTCTTGTAACAGGAGACAGAATACAGCGTAGCTCTGTGGGTGGGTGCAGTCAGTGTGAAACCGAAGCAGAAGTCTCCTAACCCATTGGATCACATTCGCTGTGGCTTCAAGCCGCGTGGCTGGCTGCTGCTACGCGCGCTCCACTGGGTTCAGTTAATTACGTGTCCCTCCCACTGTTTCACAGCTATCAGAGACAAACAGATACATACAGAGTTTTGATAATACGGTCGCCTGATCGCCTGTGGCGAGTTGATTTTACGAACTGGCAAGCAGAAATTTACAGTAGTCATTTATGTTAACTAACTCTGTTTAATTTCGTTATTCTTTAATTCATGTTAATATATTAGCAGTAAATGTAGATTCTCTGTTATGTACGTCGTAGAGTGGGCAGTTAAAAGGAGGTTAAATATGCTGTAAGCGCATACGAAGTGATAACCGAGCAGATTACAATACTTATAATAAAATTAATATGATTTTTAAGTTTTGGTATTATATTTTGTTTCTTTTTATATGGAGAGCGAACTTCACAGATGTTCCAACCTGAAAGTAGAAAATGTTTTTCGTTGGTGTTGAGACGTTAAAAACAAATTTAGCTTATAATAAAAATTTTCAGAAGCTTTGGAATGAATTCATTTTAGTTTGGCGGATGAAAATCTTAAATTCAAATCGGTGACACGTTTCACCTGCAGTCGAAAGGTACTTGGTTTAGGTCGATTTTGTTGACCCTTTTTCGTCCTATTCCTCCGTTAATACAGACAGAATTTGAGATTAACCTTACAGTTGACTAAAACCGATTCCCACTTTCCCGATTCATCATTCGCGTTTGAAGCTACATAACCTCAGCGGATGATACAGCATCACAAAATAAGCGAATAAATATCAACTCATTCACATAGAGGTAGATGCTGAGCACCAACAGTGCTAAATAGCCGCGCCTCGCGTATCAGCTGGTTGTGTTAGTTGTTACACACTTATCGCCTGCGGGTTCCGCCACCCGCCACGCTCGCGAGTGAAAGTCTTTGCCGAGCTATCAAGGTGCAACGTCACGACGCGATCGATTCCTTGTGGAGCTTTAATGTACGTATAACACCCGTGTAACTTACGGCCCTTCACAGGCATGAAATTTATAGCAGAGCAACTCTTGTCAAGGAGCGCTACTTCATATTTCATCTCGTAACAGATTATAGAGGGAAATCGCGGTGACAATTCCCTTTCAGTGGCAGCCCTGCATGGAATAAATCAATCAGAGAAGTCGAAGATCAGAGTAAGAGGTAAGGGGATTTCGATTCATTGCATACGCTTCATTCATTACATTTCAAACAGTTTACCTCCTGACAGCGCCAAGCCATTGATGGATGATGGCAAATGTACCAGTGAGTTTCTTCTTATTGCAGAAATGAATCTTTCCGCCCCCGATTGAATCTGTGACATCAATGTTATACTCATTAAACCCTTCGTCACGGTGTAGAGGTTAGCAATTTTGTTTCATAAACGTAAGACCTGGAACTCGAATGTGGCTATCATGGCTTGGGTTTCGTAGTGGGTTATTGGGTAAAGTGACCGTCAGAGACACTGGCGGCTGAGTTTGGAAGCTTCTACTACCGTGTGCCTACGTGAGCCAATCAACATCAGAGTTAGTTCAAGCGAGAAGCAAACACCTTCGTGTCGTTCACCTCAACGCCTTGAAATACTTACGATCGCTTCCTTCCGCGTCCTTCACGATTCATCACTCATAGACACAGATGGCTATAATGTCCACGACGCGGAGAGATAGTCGTTAAATAAAGACATGACCTCCAAGTTTTGTTCTGCAGCCATGTTCGTAAATTTTACCATAAACTTTTCCTATGAAATCGAGGTGTGTGTATGACCTATCTCGGTGCCCAATTTCTCCAGGTCGCCCTGTGTCGTGGATTTTCCTCACCCCAGCTGTTTCGCCCAAGAAGACTCCCAGTGGTGCCAACAATCCGGGACTACGGCTGTATAAGTTTGACACCGACTCTGGACAGGTAGGTAACCTGGTTACTTAATGAGACGTAGTTGTTTTTTTTTTAGACCGAAGCACACAATTTTGTAGAGAAAGATTGTTCAAGATTCATCCGCGTTTAATTGTATAGTCACGTTTCAAAATATATATCTATTTCCAATGTCCAAAGTTTTACACTAGCAAGAAGATTCACAGACCTGACATTTATTTTAAATTAATGTTATCGTATTTATTACATGTTAATTTATTCGCTCTACAAAAGGTATAGTTTTCCAAAACAACGATGCATTTACGTAAGAAATTGTTTTAAAATTTAAATGTCGGATGATTCGTCAAGTACACTGCAAATTTGAGGCTGCTTTAAACTCTTTCTAACAGTTCACGTATGTCATCAATATCTTCATCTTATTTGCCTACTGACAGTGTCGTTTGATAGAGGCATTAATTTGAGGTTATGGGTGCCTTTCTTCCTACGCAATATTTGTTATTTTAATTGCCATAGGCACCATGATAGAAAATAGATTATATTTTAATATTTTTCGCGCCCCACGCTTTAATAATCCTGATTTAGAGCGTGGATTTCGCATCTCAATGTGAAGGGATTGGACTTCCTGTTTGTTCCGATGACTGGAAGAATGGCAGGTTGGTAACACTGATTTTTCTTCTTGAAAAAAAAACAAGAGATGGCTGTGATGTAGTACACGCGTTTTCATGCGGCAGCACTTGTCGCTAACTTAAATGATCGTGGTGCCAGCAAGCCACTGTTTTCGAAGGTACAGATCATAAATTAGAGTCCTATTGGTTCGTCGCGTTATTTATCGATCGTCGCACGGGGTTTGGCTACGTTACCTTGACACTTTGCGGAGAAGATTGTATTAAAGTGCCTCACTGACTTTGGATAGCACAAGATAAATTAAATGAGTTTGCATTACTAAATAGATCGATGAAGTTGACAGTCACTGTGACCTCAAGATCGGCGACTAACTTTCCGATCTGCAAGGTGTACCCCAGTGTAAATTGCATTAATTGGAAGGTCAAATCGTGTCCTCTGATGCAGAAATTTAGTTCGCGTATTTGATTTTGCCGGGTTGATAAAAATTCTGTCGTGTGGTGGAAAGATCTGGGAATTTCCCTCGGAATATTTAAAATCACTCCATTCTGTCATAAATTATCTGTAATCATTTTATTTTATTTAATTTGCTAGTGAACATTTATGATTTGTTTGTCGTCACAGGTTCTGGACTACAGACAGTATTATCTGGACCTCGATGCAGCCAATCGACAGAACGTAGCTGAATGGCAGCCCGAATACAACTTCACCGACCATTATGGCTTGAATGAGGTTTCGGCACACGAACTACATAATCTGGTCGAAAGCTTTGCGGTACAAGAAGGAGCAACGCTTTTTTCCAGGTACATGATGTGAGATGACTTGTTCCACTGTCAATACGAAGCTGCGAATGACAGTGTCCAATTATTTAGCTGGTCAAGAAATTCGATGTTTTTATCGAATCCGAATTTCTTTCGCTACGATTACTATTTGAATCTGTCCTCAGCTGCGTGCGTTTCTTGTCCCCTCCACCAACCATCTAAAATTTGTATATGTACAACCTATTTTAGAGTTCAATAACCCTCCATTTTTCCCACAGAATGTATTAGTTCCATACGATTCTCAGAATAAACAGGATTACCTTTAAACAGCATTAAGCAATCGATCTTTGTACTGGAGACTTCGTGTTTTCTTTCAGGTAAGAACTGAATTTTTCTGTGTTATTTAGATGAGCTTTTCTCGGACTGGGACCTGTTCATATATGTTTTTTAGGCAGGTGATACAGAAGTGGTTTGCCATTGCCTTCTTCAGTGTGTAATTGTTGGGATGCCACGGAGAAACCGTGGAAGCCCCCCGGAGGAAAACTCCGTGTTTCCTAGACCACGGCCTTGCCTAACACAAGTTGTAAATTCGGGCACCTCCGGGAATCGAACCCGAGACCCCAGGATTACAAGGCCAGCGTTCTAACCGCAAGACCACCGTGGCGGTTGTTAAATGAATTAATTTTTGCTTATTTATGTTGTAATATTTCTAGGTTAAGATTACGAATTCTCAGGAGTCAACTTCAGGGTGGCATTACTCAGTGTACGCGTTACGTGTTTCAGATATTATCGGGCCAACTCCGTGAGATTTCATCACAACACAGAAGGATGTGACGCTAGCTGTGCACACACCCATTATTGTGCTATCACGAGGCTTGACTACCAAGAGTTCCGCAGTTGTCTAGAAACCGCAGCCAGTGCCCTTGCATCTGCAGGGGTGATTGCACTTTGCATCCCCTGGAGCCTCTTGGTCTTGCTGCTTATGCCATTATTGCATGCTTTAGTTCAGTCGGTCCTAATGCCATCTTTCGGAGGTCTGCACTACTCTTGATAACACGTTTACTCAAATGCCCTAGACAAACGCAAGGTCAAGTTGTTGATGTACATTTTTTAGTAATGTAAAATAAAATAAATGAACCTGCAACAGGTAAAACTTTGGGAAAGAATACTGGTGGTAAGCAGAGACAAGAAAAATGTTGTGAGGAATATTTTATTTGATCATAAGTGCGAGTCTAAAGCGGCCCGTCCACATACGAGTCTGACTTGCGAGTCTCGCTCAGATATATATCACCACGCATGCGTAGCAGACTCGGCACGTGACACCCCACCCACAAACGAATTTGGCCGAGCCAGACTCGTACGTGGATGGGCCGCATAAGTCACTCTGTTCTTCACGTAATTCCATTTTTGGTAATGGAACAGTAACACTACTCCACCAGTCGACGGAACCTGGCTTGTTGTTCCAGTATTACATTGTATAATCATCATTGACGTCTTGCACGCAAAAGTGACCAACTTACTCGGCTTGACATGCAAAATACAGGTGTATAGGTGATTTGTCCAAAAGACTGGTTATAGAAACCAGTAAAATATGGAGCACAAATACTTTTTACCTTGAACAAATTACAAATTTGAAAAACCGTAAAAAAAATTTTATATGGAACAAATCTGTCTATCTATATCTCTGATGAATGACTCATATTAATGATTTGCCTTATTTTCAATTTTTTATTTTATTTTATGGAACCTTTATTCTGCTGAATGTTATACGATGACTTTGATACCAGGTGCCTTTAAGGCGAGTGTTGAACCGAAGACGTTTGGATGTTATTATACTAAAGCATGAAGTGTCCTGAATGCCCTGAGAGAATACAGAATTTAATATTCTCATGTGGTAAGAAAAGTAAATTATGATTTTTATTTGCAATATCTGTAGTAGCATATAAAAATTTGATACAGTAAACTCTTGATTATCCGGTCCGCAGATTATCTGTACACATCTCCGTGCATGACTTGTCTTTTTGCGAGGCACGAGAGTGGACCTGACATCTTTGACGGAGGTGGGGGTAAAATTCTGTGCTACTAGCGGACCGAGAAACACCCGCAACTAGGCCGTACGTCGTGAGCTAATGTACTGCCTGACTGAGAGCATAATGTTCTTATGTAAGGAATACGTCACCAGCGCATGCGCAGAACCCAATTTCCCCCGGCCACACGAGCAATGGCTGACAAGGCCAAGTCTACTCTCGTGGCTCGCGGACAATGAATTCACCATCGTTCCATGCTGTACTGTCTAGTTCAGGACAGCCATTTTTGGGAGGGTCTACAGAAGATATGGTTGAACCATTACAAACTGTTTTGAAAAAATAAATGCCACTTCTATAAAAGCAAATATAAATATTTTGGATTATCCATGTTTTTCAGTTATTCATGGGCCTTCTATCCTTCATTAGCCAAGGTAATTGGGAGTTTACTGTATAAACTGTCCAGTCAGACGCATAAGACTCTTCAAAAGTTTACTGCGTGAAATTATGTTTCCTCTAGAATCGTACACGAAAATATCAAATTGCAGAGAAGGGAAAATAACTTGACTCTGCGACCAGGATGCTATTTTCAATGTAATATATATTTTTGTATAAAAAGTATGTTTATGTGATACATTTTTTTAAGCCTGAGCTGTAAATAACATTGTCCATTATTGTGATGATTGAAAGTTTTGTTAGCTTTGTTTTCATCTATTCATTTGCTCAGAAAGAGACTTAAATTTCGCCATGAATGTTTTTCTTTCATATATAGTATCCATGTCTTATAACAAATACTGTTGTGTGTTTAAATTTTGGCAGGTGTTGATGGAAGCCAAGAATATATATACAATTACATTCCCCTAGCTTGAACTAGTAGGCTTTTCAGCTTGCAGCATTAACAGTTTGTTGATACAATTGCTCCTGACTACAGACAGTTCATAAAACTCACACCAGACGATCTGTTTAATGCTGCTCTTCTGCTGCTATCTGTTGGTCGTCTTGTGAGTTATATCAGTCTTACTTTGATATAGTGATTTCAAATGCAGGAGCAACAAAACCTACCTGAAGGACACATGTGACCAGGACAGTGTTTGATAATTATAAACGTTTGCAATTAAGACTTGTGTTTCTTATGGTGACAGAACTCAAGGCCTCTGGCCCAATTATGTTATTCAAAATAGTATATTAAACAGTTTTATGGAGATGTTCAGTGTCGATGTTCAATACAAATAAAATGATTTTATTCTAACAGCATTTCTCAGTTCACAGTTTCTACATTACATTGTCCCCTTCTCTTTCTAACACGTGCCTAGTTCGTTATTATTTTTATTGAAGTGTAACCTATAAATATATCCATGCCCTGTACATTAATGATTCTGTTAGACCCATTCATAATCATGGGTCTTTATCCCCCTATGATTCCTGGCTACCACATTTACATCTTGTTCATTTTTATACATGTTTCATCCAGCCATGTTGGTGTTAACCTTTTCTCTAGCCTCTGCAACCAGACCAGCTCTGGGGCCCACCAAGTCTCCTATTTAATGGGTACTGGGGCCCTTTTCCCACCTTGTTTCTACTGTTCATTAAAGTGTACTTGGGATGAATGAATGAACAAAACACTAACTTCTGTATAGTAAGTACATACAGTGACCAGAGCTCTGAAGATTTCAAGGCCATGCAAATGTTTTCAACCTGAATTCATCAGAAGAGTGAAATGGGTAAACTTTACCATGCATGTACAATAAAGGTAAAGTATTATTTGTAAAATTAAATAAATACTTCTGATAAACCTGATGCATCATAAGAAGAAACTAGTTCATATTCTGTACACTGTGAAGCACATTTGTTTTTGAAAAATATAATGAAAGCGGTTGGTCAAATGCACGGACAAGTCCTGTAATGTTAAGCCTATAACCCTGTTTTAAAAGCCATTGTTTGTAACTGCAGTGCAAAATCTTCATTAGACATCAGAATTCACTGTATTTTCAGTTCTGCCTGGAGTTTTCAAAACAGATCAAGGACTGCTTACAAATTTGCCACATCTAGATGATGCAAGCAATAAAAATCCTTTTGTTTGAACTGCATACTTCGTTTGAAATCGACGATGGCATGGTTTCCACCCTCATCTACAGATACATACACACATTAAGGCCACTGGCTTTTTCCAGTTGGTGCATGACAGTGAAGTTGATGTTCATAGACCTTTCTTTCCAGATGAACATATTTAAATGGTGTAAATAGTGTGTGCATGCACAGGGAGTGCATTTTCTGTGCCCCTTACAAAAGGTTACGTTGATTTTATTTTTATGGAGCAATATTTGACTTATAACAGGAAAATCTTGTAGTACTTGGCAGTGAATCATACAGTTCCTGCTGATAGTTGCATTTAACTTTGTCATTGGATGCTCTATATAAAGGTTCTCTTAAACTGAAAGAACAAAAATGCTAGTGTTTGTAAGTGTCAGTAAAATAATTTGGGTTGAAAAACTTGTCACACACTACTTGAAAGCATGTCATCCATACCTAAACTTAGCACAAAAGTTTGAAATACTAATGTTTTTGACAGAATTGCATTTCTTAAAGTAGTTCACAAAAAGAAATGTTAGTGTTCATTAGGATAAACTGGAACCATAAATCTCATAATTAATTGGGAGTGATTATCTAATATGTGTGGGCACTCAGAACTTGTAATAAAAAAGTTTGGATGATTTCATCTTCCAGATTTTGTAATTTGCTCTAAAGGGAAGAAGAGAAGCATTAAGACGTATTCAATATCATTACATTTATGTTTTATAACACTCCCCTTTATCTTGTCAAATTTAAATCTATAATTATAGTTGTTTGTTCTCGCTCCAAGATAAATGTCTCCATGCATAGTTGTTCACTCTCCAAGATAAATTTCTCGATGCATAGGAAGTTTCACATTTGTTTTCATAGTAACAGAATTACCCACTAGGACAGTTAATACCAATATATGTAGCGTTATTTGACATGGATCATAGATAAATTTACGCGCGAATAGGAAGTGAACATGTGAAGTGATCCCTTTATGAATATTGTAATTTATTTTCCGATACATACTCGTCGACTATCAGCATATTGAATAGTGAGTTATGTACATATATATGGAGATCTTAACCATAGGTAGATAAATAGAAATAGGTGTAACCTAGAGATCGTATAAAGCTGGTTGTGACAGGAACAGTGTATGTCCCAACAGCTAAATACGTGACGGTAGAGCAAATCGTGGACGCATAAAACTGAACGACACCATCAACAGTTGCTCATCAGATCTCCATTATACTTGGAGGCAGCCAAAACATTCACCTCACCCAAAACATGCCCGCTACTAAAACAGTATTAATATACATATACAAGAGCACATTGGGCTTTGTCCGTATAAGTTATGTGCATGTATTTACAATCTTCTAATATGTTAGACTCCTTTTTGTAGGCTGTAAGATTAACAGTTGATGTGTGAAAATCATGCTTGTCTCATGTTAACTGCATGAACCTGTGAGCTGAAACATTTCTGTGTTCACAATTACAAATGTTATAATTGGTAGAGGTAGTATATGACAATTCTTAAATATTTCTCTGTATGATTCTCTTTTCCAAGCAGCTAACATGATTCTAGAAAAAAAACGTATTTTACATGCAAAATAAAATCATTAGAATAATGGCAGGCACTAAAAGGATAGCCTCTTGTAGGGAATTGTTTAAGAAATTTAATATTCTTCCACTAGCAAGCAAATTCTTGTTCTCATGTCATTTATATTTGTATTACAAACAAGTATAGTATTTGTGCTGTGATATGTTCTACATTCTTGGTTTGGGCCTATGAAGGATCTATGGAATGTAAATAAGTTCTATTCTGTGCTGGAAACTATCTTCTGTAGAAGTAATATTTTGCTACTGGTTAAAGAGTTACCCCAGCATATTATACCATTTATCATGACAGAGTGGAAGTATGAAAAGTACACTCTTTATAGTTCTTTATTATTTAGAAATAGAATTTATGTTGTTTAAAGGTGAGTTGTGTATGCATTCTATATTATTTTCTAGTTTTGTCAAACATCATTTTGTAGAATAAGGAACTTTTTTGCTTTTACTTCTTATATATATGTTGATCATTATAGGTTATTTTAATATCACTGGTTGACTTAATATATAAGGGGAAAAGGAGTGGAACAAGTATATAGCCTTGAGGAAATCATATTGTAATCAGAAAGATCTTTTTCTGAGTATGTGGTAATTTTATCATAACTATGTTTACTGTTTGTCAGATACAGTGAGAACCAGAAAACTGGGTTCCCACAATAATGTGGCTATGTTATTGGACAGGTCCCGTCTAAAACCAAACTGTTCATTAACTAGAATGCCATTAGCATTTTTAAATGGTGCATTAATATTTTGTACATATCTTTTTCAAATATTTTAGAAAACCTAAAAGAGACTGGTCTATAATGTGCTACACATATGATCTGTTCCCTTTCTTATATATGGGTCTTACAATTGACCATGTACATCTCTCAAAAGAAATCTCCATTCCCAATTAATATTACGTATCGGACTTAAAGGTTCACTTATGAACAGTGAGCAAGTTTAATTATTTTACTGGATATCCAGTGTTATTTCATGTTACATTTTCATTTTCAGCTCATAATGAAGTGCACAATTCCAGAAATATCATGGCATAATCGAGATCCTGTCCTTAGTGTGGATGTCCAACGTGCCTGTAAGAGTGAAAATTTTGAGAGGTTGGCTACTGGTGGAACAGATTCTCACGTTGTTGTGAGTGTTACATCTTTCTTCCTGATCATTTGATGTTGCCTTTGGTTCTTTACCCAACATTTGGGGTTTGGAAATGTTTTATGTAGGTTCAGTAGTGATGATTCGTTTTACAGATTTGGCATGTTGAAATACAAGTGACAGGGGTAGTGAAAGTTGAGTTTGCAGCAGACCTGCAGAGACACCAGAAAGCTGTCAATGTTGTTAGGTTTTCTCCATCAGGTGAATTTCTTGCATCTGCAGATGATGGTAAGATATTTTGTTTTGAACATTTCATTCTTTTTCAGCTTTAATTGTTCATGCTGTTTCTTGTCACATTTTCTGCCGTATTCATAATAATGTGCAAACACTTGCCATACTCTCTTGCTACATAAATATGTTTGGCAGAACCACCAGTCAGCAGAATTGGGTATTACCATTATTGTTGGCAGAGCCATCTACTGGCAGATACTTTGTGTTATCACAATCTCATGCAACATGATTATTTTGCTATTGTATAGCGAGATATAAAGAAACAAGATGTATGACAGTGGTACATGTGTTCACCCTTTTAATAATTATTCATTCATACCATTTAAGAGACAAATCATTGAATGTTGCCAATGTTATTGTATGGTCGTGAAGTGGTTGTATTTTGCTTAAAGGGAAGGGAATTATAAGTGTTTGTGAACAAAATGCTCAAGAAAATATTTGGTCCTAAGTGGGATACAAAAAGCAGGAAAATTAGGACATAAGATAACAAGAAACTTGGTGATTTATACAAATTAGCCATTAGTTTTAAAATAATGACATTAAGATTGTTACAGTGAGTTTGGAATGCAGTTTGGATAAGGGAAACAGGAAGTGCATTCAGAAATTTGATGCAAAACTGCTTGCAAAAATATCACTTGAAAGGCTGAGATGAAGATGGGAATATGAATAGACCTTAAGGAAAAATGTGATGTTCAGATGAAGATTGGTCAAGCATCTGTTCATTGGCAGAACTTCAGGTTCTTCTGCCAGAGATTTTGTTAGTTTACATGAGGCAGGGTATACTGTATATAAACTAATTTCCATTAATTAATTATGGCTGCTTTCAGTGCTTCCATCTATACAGAAGTTAACATAAATTTATGTAACATAGTCATTGTCTTATGTGCACACTTCAAAGGTCTACGTTGTTCCTTTATGGTCATAATTTTTAGTTTTATACGAAATTTGTAAGTATGGATTTTGTGGTTAAGTACCGTGTTATTTTATTTTATTATTAGGAAATTTTAATATCGGAATTGTAATGTAGGTGCTCTTGATGTTCTTACAGAGTCCGCCATTATCATTTGGAAGCAGAAGACTGATCAGGATGCACCAGACCTTCCACTTTGGGACAGTGACATCACGACAAAGGAGCAGTGGCTGGGCATTAGAGTTCTCCGGGGACACGTGGAAGATGTCTATGATTTGTCCTGGTCACCAGATTCCTTAAACCTCATTTCAGGATCTGTTGATAATTCTGCCATTTTATGGGATGTTCATAAAGGTATTCGGATTCTTATAATTGTGACATTTGTGTTAATTCCATATTTGTCTCTACCATATTCAGAAATGCGGAGTAAAGAAGCTTAAAGATGTGAATTTTTTATGCAGAATGGATTGATTGATAAATAAGGATACTAGAGCAGATTTAAAGTATACTTTCAGTAGGAAAGAAAATATTAAATTTTATGCAGAACTATATGTCTCCCATTTATTATGAATCCGTATCCTATACAGTGTTACAGCAAGCTTTTTGCAGGAGAAACTGATTATTTGTTGCCCATTTCACTAAGAGATCAGCTTCATTTTGTAGGGCGTAATGTTGGATTGCTGAAGGAGCACAAGGGTTTCGTGCAGGGTGTAGCGTGGGATCCTCGGAATCAGTATGTGGCCACTCTAAGCGGTGACAGGTGAGCATTACTAAGGCAATGTCCTACGTAAGCGATAACAAGCGAGCTGCGAAAGCAGCATGGGGTGTCATATGAAGCACGGAATTGCTTGTTGTGTCCTACGTGAGAGACCGCAATAGAAGCACACAGCCTTCCTGCGCATGCGCCTTCCGTGTACTGCACAGTCAGAGCTTTCTTTCGCATGCGCCTTACTGACCAGCGCAGCGACTCACGCGAAAATATCAAAATATTTGATCTCGGACTTTGGCCGCTTTGCTGGAACCTAGGACAGCGCCACACAAAAGGCCAGTTTCATATTTCCGCTTCACCAACGCAACTCGCATTTAATCGCTTACGTAGGACACTGGGTAAATGTGTGGCTTTTAACTTTTATTTTACAGATATCTCACTTGATTCTCAGCAGATCTGTGCTGTTAATTAGCCAAATGTCGGAATATTACCTTCTTCAGACATTACCATACAAATAGAAAAAAATACATAATGAGGAACTTCACTGTTTGTACCTTTCACTTACTGTCGTAATGATGATTAATAATCATGTGCGAAAATTACTTCAGTTAGGGATGAGAATTTTCTGTAGTATATAAATGAAATAAGTGTCCATGGGATATTCTAAGTAAGATTTTTTACGTTAAGTTTTGTTTCTCTTGTTTATAAGACAGATTGCACCAAATATCAGAGTTGAGTGATTAGAACCTATAGCCAGTTCCTTTCATCTGATAATTTTATAATTTATGCTGTTTAGAGAACATTGTTAAATAAACTTAGGACACCAGAAACCAAGTAGAAAACTTTATTATTATTTGCAGGATGTGTCGAGTGTACAGTGTCAGCAGTAAGAAATTGGTGAGTCGTGTTAGCAAAGCCCAGTTGCCTGTTCCTGATAATTCTGACCTACATGGCAAGGTGGTGCGCCTCTTCCATGATGACACGCTTAAATCCTTCTTCAGGCGACTCTGCTTCTCGCCAGACGGACAGCTTCTAATAGTGCCTTCCGGTATTATTGAAAATCCTAACAGTGATAAGAACAGCAATGCTGCTTTTATTTTCACACGGCGCATGTTTAACAGGTAAGCACTTGTTTTGCCCTGTATGGACAAAGATTCTTTGATTGTTCGTAGTTGAAGACGGTGTATTTTCTTTTCATCAACAGGATGGTTGTACATAAATTAGTTCTTTCCATGTGTATGTTACAGTATAATAGGTGCTATTGAAAAGTAACAAAATCTTAAATGAATCAAAGCATGAGGAAAATTGTCATATATAGCTGATGCTATATTTTCTGAATTTATCTTTAACATTAAATAGGTTTTTATTTTTACATGTTACTCTACTCAGGTTACATTAGAAAATCATGACAAGCCTCAGTCAGTGTAACTGGTAGCCTAGATGAATACAAGACTAGAACATTACTGCTACGCTTACTTGCTGTGTTGTATGATTATGAGCACAATGGATTTCAAATTGTAAACCAACAATTTTAATGTTGATGTTAATGAGAATATGTTCTCCATAAAAGCATTTACATTAACACATATCAAACTGCGTATACCATTAGCTCATCTTGCATGCCTTTTACCTGAATTTGTTTTTCAGGCCTGCTGTTTACCTCCCTTCAAATAACCAACACACAGTTGCAGTGCGATGTTGCCCCCTACTTTTTGAGTTGCGGGACAGGGAGTCTATGTTCGCACTTCCATACAGGATGGTACTTGCAGTGGCGACTCAGAATTCTGTGCTGCTTTATGACACACAACAACCCGAGCCATTTGGCATCGTCTCCAACATCCATTACACTCGTCTCACAGATCTCACTTGGTGAGTAGCTGTCATCTTCTTCCATGTACTTATAGTTATTGGTGACCGCCACGGTGGTCTAGCGGTTAGAATGCTGGCCTTGTAATCCTCGGGTCCCGGGTTCCATTCCTGGCGGTGCCCAAATTTATAACTTGTGTTGGGCAAGGCCGTGGTCTAGGCAACACGGAATTTTCCTCCGAGGGCTTCCCCGGTTTCTCCGTGGCATCCCAACAATTACTCCATTCACACACAGAAGAAGGCAATGGCAAACTACTTCTGGATCATCTGCCAAGAACGTATATGAACAGGTCCCAGTCCGAGAAAAGGATGGAAGGATCCTGTTCCTGTCGCCAACCTCCTGTAAACGAGACGGCGTAATAAAGAAGAAGATATTTATTGGTGTGTAGTGTTTTTGTCTTAATCCAGTCATATTTGTAGTCTTCCTCTCTTTCTTTCTTTGGACTTTATACAAGTCCGCTGTTATCAAATGTATGTATACCCCATATTAATCTTATTCTTTAAACTGACTGAATAAAATATTTTGTTTTCAGGTCAGGCAGTGGAAGAATGTTGGTCGTCTCATCTACAGATGGTTACTGTTCGATTGTTACTTTTGCTGTTGGGGAGTTGGGTGTTGTGTATGAACCCAAGAAAGATACACCAAATAAGGAAAGAGCCAATGAAGAAGCTGTTGGAATTGGGCCAATGGAAGGAAATGATAACAGCAGTGAAAAGGAGGTAGTCTGCAAAGATACAGCAAGAGTAAAGTTATCTGAGGGAACAGACAAATCTGAGGATTACTTGAACTCACAAGAAATTCACGGCAGTACTATACCAGAGGATTCTTGTGCCTCTGACACAATACTGAATAATCACAAATGTGATAAAGTAACAGGAAAATTTGTCAAGTCTCCTACCTTCAAAGAAACAGTCATTAGTTCCAGTCTTTCTGAAAAGACATCTGAGAACACAATGCTTCCAGATTTACAAAAGACTCCTGAAAGTTTTAGAAGTACTTTTTGTGGAAAAACTAAAAGTGTTTCTAAACAAGAGAAGACTCCTAGAAGAATAAAACCAGTCCTGTTATCAAGCCCCCGAAAAGTGTTTGCCAAACCCTTTCATTCTAATGATGTGTCTGAAAGGAAGCAAGAATCATCATCAGTAAAGACATCTAAAAGAATATGTCCAGTCATACCCATACCCAACAATTCACATCGCTGTTCTAAAGATAAAGAAACATCTGGAGGCTATAAGAGTCCTTTGTTAGCACCAGAAGAAACTTTAACTAATGAAATATCTTCTGATAACCTGCCAATGGAAGATTCAGAGGAAACTACTAAAATGGATGTCAGTGTGGAAACAATGGTAAGTTCTGATACAGAAAAGAAGGTAGCGTCATCAAATGAACCTGTAAAAATAGAAACTGATCCTGTGTTTCCTGAAGATGAAGGTGGTACTGCCTTGATATGTACCAAGCCTGTAGATGCTGCTGCTGCTGTTCCATCAAATTATCCAGAGTGCATGGAAATTGAAAGCAATGGTAGTTTGTTAACAAAAATTGGACACACAACAAAATTTGAACCGATGGAAACAAGTATGAGTGCTGTGTCCCCTGCTTCACCACTGGTATCTAGCGTCGTGCCCGTGCAGGATAAGAGAACCCCCAGAAGAGTACAACTCATCACTCTATCCAGTCCCAAAAGCAAGAAGAAGTTACTGTAAATAATGGACTAATGTTTAACCTTTAACCAGTGACATGGGTAAACTTGGTTTTGTCACTGTCTCATAGATCACATATCACCAGTTAAGGGTTAAATTTAACTGGTTGAGCTATACTGGTTATCATAAAAGAAATCAGGATTCACATAATTATATTTTTATTAATAAAATATAACAAATATATATAAAGTAAGAGGTGCTCTCCCCCCCTTTTTTGATAGCAAGTTCCATGCATTTGGAGCCATTTGAAGCTATCTTAAAATTACTCCACACATCGTAGGGGAGGGCACATTTTGTAAACCACTGTGGCTTTTTGAACTTGGCTTTTTTATGATTTAATTGAACAAGGATGTGTTCGTGATATCCAGACTCACAAATTTTCTTCAACACAGCTGATCCTTTATCCTCTCCCATTTAATGTTTGTAATTATTCAAAGCCCAACTCATGCATGGGATGTAGAAAGATGACAGTTTGTTATTTATTTATATGTATTCTGCCATAAGGGCAACAGTTTCTTATGTAAGGGATTCTGTAATCGGAGAAAACATTTTAAGATCACTTTTTTCAGCTCTATTTTTACAGATGACCTCTCTGCAATGCCAATAGCTTATTCTTAGAAGACAGTGTTTCAATTTGTCCTTGCATTCTGGTATTTTTTATACTGTTAAGATACAGCCGAATTATGAAGCTAACCTTCACTTATTCATAGAATTTTTCTTATCACGTTCCAAACTTGCGAGGACCTTAAATCATTACAGGAGCCACAAAATGTGAAGAATATTCAAGCGCAAACAGGAACATTGGCTGATGAAGAAGACTAGACTGACCTGCACTGTCACGAAATGTGATGAGGGCAGGTTATTGGTGGTTTCGTCTGTTAATCCAAGATGTTCCTCTGTGCAGAACTTTTCATTAATGATACTGTCAGCAGCAAATAACAAGTAGACTAGTTTGTGTCAAGTGAGCGGAGTGAGTATATCATGTTACTTATGCTACTAGTACACACCAAGTCATGCATATGTGGTGCACTTTACGCTGCTGTGCCAAAGAAATGTCGAAAATTAGCTTTCACTCTGCAAAGTTTCTACATATGTGTTGAAGATAGCCTTATTTGATGATGTGCTGTGCAGTCAAGTAAAGATTGGCTAATGTTGCAAAGGTGCTCATTGCCTCTATTATCAAGTCGGTCAATTTCTACCAGACTACACGACATATTTCAGGAGACTTAATCTCTAAGCTTATAATATTGATAATTTCTGTGTTGTGATTGGAAAGTATGGGGGAAGTGGTGGTTTTCTGACCGAGTTCTTGGCATTGATTAACATAGCCATTATTGTTACCAAGTTAACAATTATACTTCGACATTTAAGCTGTATCGTGGCTCTATGTTGGCAGACGACGCTACACGTTTGCACCACGAGTAACCAACAGGAACATAAACCATAGCCATTGGAATAATGCATAGATAACACTAACATTGGTATATTCTGTGGACAGAAACATACAACATGTCTTTTGTAAGACGTGCGTTAACAATCGTTTGGGTTGTATGCATTGCTGAAATTAATGGTTATTTTCAAGAGGAAACATGCCACTCTTTTGCAGGAGGTTCAGTATATCCACAGGGATCACCAAGAAATGTCGATCATAAATTAACGTGGACAAAAGCAGTTAGTAAGTACTTTAAAATATATCCGGTCAATTCTGTAGTTTAAACACAGTTGTTGAACTTCACTCGTTTCACTTCAAAGAGGGCCGGTCATGCTTGTTTGGAGTTTATTGTGTAAACAGAGTGGACATTTAAAGCCATATAAATAGTGAACATGGAGCTTTATTTAATAATTTTGCGTGATATGTATGGAAAGCACGTAGCTCAGCCTATAATGATAGACGTTAATGTGCCACGATTTACAACCATGTGGCAGGTAATGGATCAGGGTCGTCAACACTTAATTTACGCATATAATTAAGCCAAGCATCAGCCGTTTTATCGAACTAAAGCCTGGAAGGAAAATCACTTGACAGACCTAGGCATAGATTGGGGATTTTTTAAAAGTAATATTGAGGTTGCGGATTTGATTCATCAAGCTTGGGGCAGGGTAGAGTGGTATGCTCATGAGAATAATGTAGTGGGCTCTTCGGGTCCACAAGAAGTGGGTAATTTTTTTGACCAGATGAATGCCTTCTGGTTTATTAGGAAGAAGTTCTCAGCTCTGTGGAGTTTATTATTATATTCTTTATCAGTAATTTAGTCAGTGTCTGTTATTTTATTAACCAAACTTTATTGTGTTTGTTTCATTGTAGCCTGTTTTCTAAATCAAAGAATGACCATTTCATGTTTCAGTTTCAAAACCAGCACCTGACTGGGAGGGCAGTGCAGTAATTCATGGAGAATTTAAACACTTAAAACTCTCAGACTACAAAGGAAAATATCTGGTATTACTTTTCTATCCTTTGGATTTGTAAGTATGACTTGTTTATGTAATTATTGTTCACCTAATTGATTGTTATAAGTGCATTAACACAGTTCATTTTAGCCTTTTATTAAATGAGTGGAGGAAAATTAGTTTAGAAAAATAATATGATTGCCAAGCAAAATATTGTGTTGTTTTAATAATGAATTATTTAACTCAATATGGTGATATGTTGAAACTTCCAAATAGTACTTTAAGAAGCATTATGACATGCAGTGTTTCATGTTTCAGAACCCATAAATATATGAGTACTTTTAATGCTAGTTTGCTTTTGTCACAGCACATTTGTGTGCCCTACTGAAATTCTTGCTTTCAACGATCGGATTGAAGAATTCCGGAAAATCAACGCAGAAGTAGTAGCGTGCTCTGTTGACTCTCACTTTACTCATCATGCATGGACAAACACACCACGGAAGGATGGTGGCCTTGGAAAGCTAACAATCCCACTCTTGTCAGATTTGACTCGCAAAATATCTCAAGATTATGGTGTTTTCTTAGAAGATTTGGGTCATGCTCTGAGGTATTTGTTAAAAAGTTGTTTTATTACATTTTTATTACCATACAAATTGAACACTATATTATTAACACTTCCATTTGTGTCTTTTTTCCTTTCCAACTTGGTGAGAGTGAAAGTTCATAAGTGTGTATAAGTGCAACAGAAGGACAGAATTCAGTAGCCTGATGATTAGGTGAGGATGATGATAGCTGATGGACAGGGTCTGCAGCTTAATATGGAATCTGAATTATGGTGTAGACATGGTGTTTCTCACAATCACATGCTCTCTTACATTGTCATGAGTGAAGGTTGGCAAATTAAAAAATGTGTGCTGAATTCAGTGGGTCCTAAATCTAAGAACGCTGACATGGTAGACCTTACTTCTATGCCACAGTGAAGGAGACCTGGTCAGTTGTTATCCTCCAATTAGGCTCTGGTTTTGCAGTTCGACAGTGGACCTTCCTCTGCGTTTCTAGCCGAAATATTAGACGTAGACATTGCTGTTTTTTTGGAAATGGTCTTTTGGGGGAGGTATGTAAGAAAAACAATTCAGGATAAAACATGAAATTAGATAATCTTAAAACTTTGCATACCATGTAGTACAGTGTGTCCACAAAGTTCCTTCAGGGTTTTGAAAAATTGTGGGGCGCAAACAAATTGAGCTAGCCACATGCGGTTTGCGGCAGATTACAGTAAAACTCTGGAAGTTTTTTACTGACGTCAGTAGGCCTCGATGTGGTCTCCCTTGGTAGCACGGAGAACGTCCAGACGATATTCGAGCTCTTTCCATGTTCTGTGGAACATGTCCGCTGGAATAGCCGAGATCGCATTCCTGATACGGGTCTTCAGGTCAAGTCCTTTAACTGGTGTTCGGAACACATTGCTCTTGACATAACCGCACAGGAAAAAATCCAGTGGTGTCATGTCTGGCGAACGTGGAGGCCAAGGCATTGGATCGTCTCTGCCGATCCATCTTCCTGGAAATGTCCTGTCTAGGTACGCGCGTACCTGCAGACCCCAATGAGGTTGCGCACCATCTTCCAGAGTTTCACTGTAATCTGCCGCAAACCGCATGTGGCTAACTCAATTTGTTTGCACGCCACAATTTTTCAAATCCCCGAAGGGACTTTGTGGACACTGTATATTGGAATAGTGCCATTTTTAGTGCAAACAGTTTGTTTGTAAGGTTATTTTTGTATGAAATTAGGTAGTTAGAGAAGAGCTTGAAGTACAACAGGCAGTAAAAGATGGAATATGTGATAAATGCCTGATATCTTACAATCATGTTTGTCTAATGCAAGAACACAGGCTTTCACACCAGGCATTGGAATGGAGCTGGTAAGGTGGTAGAGAAGGGGTAGATTATGACAAATTTGGAGTGAAGCTGTGACAGTTTTAATGAGGGAGCAACGCCTGTCTGAAGAAGACAGAAAATTGAGAGTTGGCAACTTTGTGCAAGGAACCTGTGACAGATAAAAACCACCTTTATCTTTATTAGGTCAGAGATTGTGTAAGTGTATATTAAACATTCATCTTATCTTCTGAATTGAGATATGTCAGATAATTAAGTTGTCTCTTTTCCTTTTGTTTCATGAATCATCCATCATGGTGGATTTCATCAGTCTCTACTTGCTGTTCATTTGCCAGCCCATGGCTATGCATGTTATTGCATTCCACAATCTCTAAATAAAAGGGCATGAATTCGTTTTGTAATGTCTGGTTAATATATTTTTATTATATTGCAATTGAAAATCAAAATTTATTACATAAATGTAATTCTGGTGCTGATTGGTCAACCACATGAAGGCCTGAATATGGTTATGAACTTTACACAAAGTGAATAAAATATATGCACATTATCTGTCCATCCATACATTTTCATCTTTGAAACTATTGAATGGAATTTGGTTAAATTTTGTATTTGAGAATATACTAAAAATTTCCAGGAAGTTTTAATTTTGATCTGTATTAATTCAATATAATCCAAGCTGAAATTGAACATATATTTCCCAAAATTTGCTCTTCATTCAAAAAAGTCAGTTTGAGATTTGTAACTGTAATTTTATATGATATATAACTTCTGCAGTTGAAACAGTATCATTAAATAAATGAAGAATCTTTCTCTGAATTTGGGTGATTGGGATGAATGCCATTTTCATATCATGAACAAACTTTGTCAACCTCCTCATCCTATGTATGCATTTGTTACATTTTGTTGATCTCTCAATATAATGGTTAAAGTGGAATTTGTCAAACTGTGTTGGCAGGGGCCTTTTCATAATTGATGGGCGAGGGATATTACGTCAGATTACAATGAATGATCTGCCTGTTGGTCGCAGTGTAGACGAAACACTGCGGTTAGTCCAGGCATTCCAGTATACAGATGAGCATGGAGAAGTGTGCCCAGCAGGCTGGAAACCGGGGCAAGAAACAGTAAGCACCAACATAATTAACCAAAAATCTTACACCTATCTTTATATCTGTTAACTACAAGCATATTAAATTTTTTTTCCAAATATACTAGGTATGACACTTTTCAGTAGCTCAGACCATGTAGCATCAACATAAGCGTCTGTTAATGTGTGCAGAGTTTCACGTACACTTTTGCCTAACTTTGCATAAAACTTGATGTTAATGCATTGCTTCAACAACCTGTCACTCATTTTTCTGCCACGACAAAACTTAATTGTCAAACTCGTATGATGGATTCCATGCAACACCAACACAAGTGATGCATTTTTCCACATGTCGGAGGTAAGTAAATGGTTAGCACGGGTTACGTTTAGATTAGGAACAAGTAATTCGAAACACACACAGAATTCATTCACATTTTATATTGATCCTTTCTCTTTTTTCTAGATTATACCAGATCCTGTTGGAAAGAAGAAATTCTTCCAGAACCAGAAGGATTAGACTTGAATAAATCAGTTTGATAGCTGAAATGTGGTGGGGGGAAATTGGAACAATGGATTGAGAATGCATTTACCATAAACAGTCCAGTATTTGATTTGTACCTGGAGCTTGCTTTGCATATCATGGATTTTTAAATTGTTTTTAATTACAGTCAAACTTGGTTATAACATCATCCAAGAAGTGTCATACTAACCGATGAAGGGATTAAATCCGATTTCAAGAAGAAATATGTAGTGTCATTTTGTAGAGCACTAAAATTCACTTTACATTTAAAGTTAATCTTATTTTCCATATGGTTTGAATTGTGAAATTATGTAAATAAAATTCCTGGTGCACCCCAGCTTTCTTCTTTCCACTCTCAATTTGTTTGATCGCATTAACTTTATCCTCCACACTTAATGCTCCTTTTTATTTTCTTCATCTTTCAACTTCAGTAAGTCTATTTGTTTTCAAAACCTGTTTGTTACTGAAGCTATTGTACTTTTTCCATACATTGTCTTAGGGTACTTATAAGATTGAGCACTCAAGGTCACTCGGTATTATTTAAAAAGGGTCATTGACATGGTAGCAGAAATTTCTTTCTGTCCAGAGGTGTGGTTTGTATCCATGCAAAGAAGTGCGGTGAGAACGGTGTCAAATTGTTTATCCCACGTGTGTCTTTGTAACAACAGCAGAAAAGCATGTTTTTATGGAGATTTAATTAGTACCACTCAATATTAGATGTTTCAGCCAAGATGTTGCTACAACCAGGGTCACTATTACTAAGTTCCACTGTAATTGTTGTTATATAAATACTACTGAATTTCATATTGGATTTCTTTTGAATGCAAAAATACAGGCCTTATATTTAAATTAAAACCATGAAATGTCACAAATATCTTCCTGACAGTCATTTAAATATCGCCATAGTTTTAGGTTAATGAATATTTAAATACTGACTTGAAGCGTTAGAACCAATCTACATTTTCACAAGCTATTTTTCAGTGATATGTTGAAATAATATCCTCCCATAAATACTTTGTTCTCCTTCTACAAGGTTTTTCAGTAAAAGTGTATTGTTTTGCCCATGTGCTGCCATGTCTAATATTATTCTGTAAGGCTAAAGTCAAGTGGCTATAATATTACTGCCATGTGGAGGTATAGAGAGTCTTACCTGCAAGTATACAAAAGACATGAACAGACAATAGCAACCCATAAAATGGAGAAATATGTGACATGAAATATTTATCTTATTCTTCATTTAATCAGCTTAAGAAGCATACAATAAATTATTGTACTTTTTGTTACATAGTTTTATCCATTTCCATTATAATTTCTGGTATACCTAAATATTCTTGAAGGCAGAGTATCGAACTGCAGTTTCATGTAACATAAAAGCAAAGCCAATTTTTGTCGTACATTTGGAACTATATTTCAAAATTACATAACATGCCACATGTTTAATTCCCATTTAATATTTGTATTAAGATTCTGTAGAACCAAATAGCTTTAACCTCTGTCTGTGCAAGATCAATTGGAAATTACTTGTGAGAGGGAGGGATGCCCATGTGCTGTTCTGTGTATTTTCCTAGTTGAAAAATACAAGTCAGTCACCCACGTGCAATGCAGACACACTACCAGTCTTATTAATATAGACTCATTTACCTTTATTATATTACTATTAACTTGCCATCACTTAAACTACACATTGGTTTAATTGAATTAAGGTAACTGCCCTGCTGAAGGAGACAGCAAGCGCCTGTGAGACGTCTGTAAACTTTACCAAATTACAGGACGTAACATCTTCAAATTCGCTGCTGCTGTGAGAGCCAGAAATTTCACCAAATATTTTCTTAACTTTGGTCTTTGTATTCTAAATATAACGATGTAAACAACAGCTTTACAATATAAAACTTAGCACTATAAACATATTAAAATTCTTCATAGAAACCATAAAGTACATAAAATCTCTTCAAAATAGGAGCTATTTTTCTCACTTGTCTTTCACCATGAAACAATAGTCGCTTTTCTCACATGTGAAGCAGACGACATGCAGACCTGCTGTCAAAATAAAAAGAAAAACCTTATGCTACGTTTATGAGACATTAACACAAACTTCGCTTTCTCTAAATCGCGACTACCAGTAACCATTTATGTGGGAGCTTCTTTATTGAAAAACAATTTATAACGACGTCATCTATAAATCTGGATGTTTCGTGAAGGTTGGTAGTAAATTGTTAAACGCTAAAACCACATATAATACCAACTTAGCGAATGCTAGTAACTAGGAACACTGGACAGGAGAACGTGTTAAACACACTAGACTTTAATTCCGAAAGGTTGTCTACACGAGGCATGACGAAAGTATTGTCGTCGCAAAGAGACTACTTAAATTTTAATTGTTTTGTTAGAGATCGAGCAATCTGCGAACGAAGTGTATCACAAGTAGAAACAAGAAGCATGCCTAGTGAAGGGAATCAGTTATTTCACTGCTATAATCGTGGATGTGGGCAGAAATTTGATCCAAATGAAAACAGAGAAGGTAATAGAAACGTATTTTCAAATGTTTTATTTCTTTCTTTAAAGCAAAGAGACGGTGGAAACTTCTAGAATACCCATGTTGATGTTGAATCGTTACAGATTCATGTACGTTCCATCCAGGAGCTCCATTCTTTCATGATGCATATAAAGGCTGGTCGTGTTGTGAGAAAAAATGTAGAGATTTCACGGAATTTCTTAATATAGAGGTAGGTTTACTGTTACTTTTGTCTGTTGTGTTGGAGTACAGGTGTTATAACCGAACGTTGAATACTTCGTATTCGGGAGGGCCCATGTTCAAAATCCGGCCTATCCTTACAGGCTATTCGTGATTTACTCAATCTCTAAAGGCAAATATGACCATAAATTAGGCCACGGTCTCTTCCTTCCACATCCTTTCCAATTCGATACTGTTGGCGTCTAATCTGATGCTATGTAATCTAGAAACTGAAAGTGTTGTTAAATAAACTATAAGTAAATAAATACAGCTGTTACAACAGTGTGTTTTATATGTATATTTGTATTACTGCATGCTAAAATCCTTGGCTTCATAATGTGAACCATATAACAAATGTAAATAAATTCTATTCAGTTGATAATATTGAACAGGTAACAGCATGGCATGCTTCCTATTACACTAAATCTGTAATATAGGACCTACCAGCTCATGATGTTCATAATATCATTGATTGATGAGAAAGCTGATAAAGTAATAAATAAAGCAACAATCACTTAGTTCAGATCTTGTTATTCAGAATGAAAATTAGGAGTCTTTTTATAGCCATCTAATTAGGCAAAATTGTTTCCATAATACATTTGTTCAAATATTTGAACAAAGTTTTTCATATAAAGTACAGAAAACAGACAAGTAAGAAAAGAATAGGTAAGTGATGGAATTAGAATATGCAAACATGAAAGGGAAACATACATTTTCAGTAGGGATAGCAACAACCTCAAATTAAAAACTCTTACAAAGATACTTTAAGATCCTTGCCTCCAAGCCAAGTGACAACATTACAGTAAAAATGTAATAATCCAGACAATGTACAAATTGTATCTGTCATCTGCTGAATATATATGCCTTTAGTTGATGGAAATAGTGTTTAATTATTACAGTATCTATTATAAAAATTTGTGATTCCTCATTGTCGTCAATAAATTACGTCATCAACAATGCCGAGTATAAACAAACTCGGCATTGTTGTGGAACACGACAATGCCGAGTTTAGTGTCTTACTCAAGATTTTAAAATGCAACCAACCCCCCCGAAAGGGGGTTGGTTGCTTTTTAAACACTTGATCAAGCTCCCCCGAAAAAGGGGGTTGGTCAAGTATTTTAACCCTCCATTCAGGGGGTTTAATTTAGTTTCTTACACAAGATTTTAGAACGCAACCAACCCCCCCGAAAGGGGGTTCGTTGCTTTTTAAAAACTTGACCAGCCCCTCCGAGGAGCTCCGAAAGGAGCGTTCTGCCCTAGTATAAAAAAAAGCATTTCCAAAGATATTTTCAGGACTAAACATTGTCCCAGTAACTGATAAGGAAATGAATAAGATTATTCAGTCTTGTAATACATTTGCTCCCAGATGTTCTACTGCTGACTTACCTCCCAACCTAGCAATTTTTACTGTTTATTAGAATTGCTGTGTTTGAAGGTTAGAGAGTGAGGAAATTCTGGAAATACAGCGGCGTGCTAATATTCTTACAAACACTGTCCAGCTTACTGCTTGTCTCGGTACATGCTGACTACTGCTTATGTTCAGTCATTGCTGAAACTGCTTTCAAACCATTTAGATTATAAAAATAATGTATTATAGTTTTATAAGATAGTGTAATTGCGTCATATTGTGAATATTCTAACAATTATTTATTTTAATCCGTCTTATCACAATATTTAAAATTTCTTATAATTAAGATAATAAAATATCATTGATGTTCCATATCGATTGATCGATTTACATTTTTGGAACATCCTTTACACAACATGTTTCAGTTTTTATAAAACCATCTTCAGGTGTAAAAGATTTACGAACTTAAAACTCAAATATGATTCCATTTGGTGATGTTTCATGCAGTTTGTTTGTTTGTTTGTTTGTTTGTGGTTGTTTGTTTGTTTGTTTTTCTTTCTCTCTTTTTTTTTTCTTTTCTTTTTTTTCTCCCCCCCATGAAACATCACCAAATGGAATCATATTTGAGTTTTAAGTTCGTAAATCTTTTACACCTGAAGATGGTTTTATAAAAACTGAAACATGTTGTGTAAAGGATGTTCCAAAAATGTAAATCGATCAATCGATATGGAACATCAATGATATTTTATTATCTTAATTATAAGAAATTTTAAATATTGTGATAAGACGGATTAAAATAAATAATTGTTATTATAGTTTTATTAGTGTCAGCACTAGGAGAATCCGAAGCTGCAGGATTGTCGGGGATAAGAAAGCATTATATCCACTAAATAGAACAGAATATCATTAGTAATGCCCTACAGGGATATGAAAAAGAGGTTAAAGTGTCAAAGCCATTACTTACATTTAAAGGGATTTTTCCATTTATTAGCATGACTGGGAAAAAGATTTAGGGAATTAAAAGGGAGTGGGAAATCAGCCAGGAGGTTTGTTAGATTCATAATTGGAAAGATGAATAAAATCAAAGAAGAAATTTAGGAGTGGCTGAACCAATCATGAGGCTCCAAGCAAGATTAATTAGTGAAGCCCTTAAAAGAATGTAAGGCATTTTTAGATGATTTCAATTATTATAATTTTAACAACTTGAATACTACCACTCTATAACCGACTTAAGCTGGTTCATGCAGGTCTTCTTTTGTTTTGTCTGTAATTTGTAATGCAGGTAATTATTACATTGACAGCTTGTTTGTCTACCAAGGCCAGAAGGTTGGATTAGGCCATAATTAAAAAAAATTGTTTATGCTTTTATAGTAACTTAAGCATCACTTCTTTGGAAAGCTGTATACCCACAAGCATTGAATGCGATGAATCTGTAGTTTGGAAAACTATTATGTTACTATTTGAATAGTGGCATAGGTCCCTCGCGTTTTTGCGGTTCTCTTGCACAGGTACATGGGGCAGGCCTCCAGGTGACAGAAGACTTTGTCAGTTATATATTTGTAGTTGCCTCTGTTAAATGTCTGGCAAAGTCTTGAAATAGGGTACATTTTGCTTCCTCCCCACTCTTCCCATTTCTCTGTACGCAGACATTTTCTCATCTCACCCGATGACTGAATAACTTCTGAAGTTAATATACGAGTTCCGTCAATCTTATTCATTGCAGCGACAGTCCGCTCGATAGTAATGTGAGTTTTGAAAGACTGATTAGTGAAGAGGCAGAGTTGGGCAGCTGAATTTGCCCTATTTTAGGTTTCATTATGTAAAAGCTCCAGATGATCATTATAGTACATAAGCGATTTTTATGGTTTTCAGGGTTGTACCAAATCTTACCACAGCAATGAGAGACCTCCAGAAGCAGAGCGATCTCCAGTTGACAAATCTAAGTCAAATGAAGTTATTGAATACAAATCACCTCAGGCTCATGTTTTTGAGGCGCTGGAGAGGCCGCCATTTGAATCGTCGCTAGTAAGTATCCCGAAAGGCGAAAGGTGAGAAGTATCCGAGCTGGCTAAATATTGAACAAGTCGCTCTTTAAAAGTCTGTTTTGATAATTATTTGCAAGTCTTTACGTTTATTTTTATGTTACAGCAGGATGCACAGCTGTGGGCCTAGGAAAATATTATATTTTGATACACATTTTCTTTCTGTATTATCTTTTCTGTGCAACTGAGGTTTGATATGGGGCCAGGCTAATACCAGGCATCATGAAATTTTATGTACCTGCTTTGTTTTACCCGTTCTTTTTCATATGGGGTCATAGTGCTAGAAAATTACATGAGTAACTCTTTATACTGTAAGAATGGGCAATTAGATGTGACGCAGGCTTTAAATGATCTATCGATAAAGTTTTGTGGGCACAAATATTTATTTTTAAATGTTATTGTTGGTGTTAAATTACCAATTTAAATTTTTTTTGGATTTTTGAATCGCCATTGTGCTTCCTTTAACCTTACGTTTTGGGAAACGGCTCTTCCCCAGTCCTCAGGTGGATCTACACAGTTGGACCCATTAGATGGAGCTGATCTTGATCTGTGGACGGGAGGTATCGTGTCTAAACTATTGTGGAGCATTACTTTTTGAATCACCGTTGTACATAAGCTTCAACTGTGTTTCAGAAGCCAACTATTGCAGGCTGTAACGTTTGTAACAAACTACCTACTTGCTTAAAACAAATTAGAAATAACTTCTTCTTCTATGGCTCTCCGGTCCGTATTTGGTCCATAGCCTTCTCAATTCTCCTCTTCCATCCGGTCCTCTATTAGGTCCATCTGTCCGAGGCTTTGATCGAGGTTTCGAAACATCTTCAATTTTACAGTGCAAGGTTGTTAGCCTTGCGACCAACCCCCAACCTGGAGGACCAGGGTACCTGTCTCAGTCCTACCTCTCCCCCTCGACCAATCTGGCTATAGAGGCCCTACCAGTAGCTCTTGGGGTCACTGAGGTACTAAAGCCCCACCACCACGACAAGGTGCAGGTACCATTAAGTGGGGACCCCTCTCATTTACACATTTATATACCAGTATGGGGTCCGCAGTGGCCGCACGGTCTGAGGCATGAGCCTTGTGCCACTTGGTTGCGGGGACCGTGGGTTCGAATCCCACTCAAGCCATGGATGTTTGTCCGCGTTTTTCTGTGTACAGGTAGAGGTCTTGCGACGGGCCGATCCCTCATCCAAGGAGTCCTACTGAATGTCTATAGATCAAGCCAACTGAAAAGTTGGGGACCCGTAAAGGGTACCGGAAAATGTACAAACATTGTTAAACGAAAAGAAGAAGAAGACTATTAATTATGGAAATAACAACCTGTAAAATAATTTTAATAACACAAAGATTTGTAGGACTGGAAGTCTGTTCATGAGGAAAGTAAAGTTACGACTCTTAACTGGATCTCCTTGTTTGAATAGTTATTTAACTTACTGGGATAGCTCAGTCAGTATAGTGACTAGCTACGGGCTGGACGACCAGGGTTCGATCCCCGACGGGGGCAGAGGATTTTTCCTCTAGCCTCTGCGTCCAGACCGGCTCTGGGGCCCACCCAGCCTCCTCTACAATGGCTACCGGGGTCCTTTCCCGGGGGTAAAGCCGGCCGGGGCGTGATGCTGACCACTCACCCCCATGTAGTGCCGAGGTCAAGGAAGAGAGGAGCTATACCTCCACTCACCCCAAATGCCTACATGGTGTGTAGTGGGACAAACTTTACTTTACTTGCTAGATATAAATACTTTTATTTTTGTGGCATATCGTCACACTAGCAACATTTCAGGTTTGTTGTACAAGAGAATAGTAGTGGTGAAGATTTGAACTTTTATTCTACGTGTTACACCGCGCATGATCAATGTGTTTGTCTCACTTTGTTGAAAATGATTGTGTTGTAGGTGAATCTAAAAGTGGAGGTGTCGCCAACCTTAGTACAGCAAGTGAAATCGCTCACGAGACCCGCGAGTGACGGTTCTGTAGGAAGCCATAACGTCACTGAAATTGCTATAGGCACATCGTGCAAGAATAGAGGTTGCAGGCAAACATATGAAGGGCCTGGAACTGCAGAAACCGCCTGCTCACATCACCTTGGTTTCCCGGTGTTCCACGAGGGACTCAAATTCTGGCCCTGTTGTCAGCGACGCACCACTGACTTCGACAGCTTTCTGGAGCTAGAGGGGTGTGTGGTAGGAGAACATATGTGGTTTAAAGAAAAGGTAAAATAAATAAATTAAACTTTATGATAAGAAAATAGGGTTTAAACCCCTGTAGTAAGGGGCCGCCATGGTTAATTCTTTGGTGGTATATCACTGCAGCGCACCGCAGGCCACTCTTCTATACACTCACAACGTAGCCTGATTAATTCTAGATGTAATCATAATCATTTAAAAATTTTGTCCTCATTGATCGTGTCGTATCAAAAACTTTTTCCGTTCGTGCCTTATCTCTGCACAATTTCTCTTACGTCTGTGTTTACCTCTCCTGTAAATTCTTCTGTTATTACCTCTTTCTCTCGTACTCGCTCAGTCTCTGCCTTGTCCCCCCCGGCGTTCATTTTAAGTGCGTACGGAACAATTTAAAAAAAAACATCTGTTTTGTAATCTTTTTCCTGTCTGCTTCTGACAAGGTCCGAACCGATTCTGATCAAACTCATCATAGTGATCTGACACTACGTTTTGTTGACGATTTTGATTTTGTTTCAGTTTGAATTATTCTAAGGGTCATTTGAGTTTCTTTACGCGCGTTATAGTGGCTCTGTCACGTAGTTCAAATTGGTGAAACAACGAACACGTTTGAAATTTTAATTGGGAAACTTCTTGGAAGAGTAGTGGGGGGGATAATTTAGAAATGGAATGTGGAGAAGGAGAATGTCAGGCCGGGGACCGGATCGACCCAGCCGAGGATACGATCGAGCGTCTGTTTCTCGATGATATCGATGAACCTATGTGCTTGATGAAAACAGGAAATTTGTGTACGTTGAAGTGAATTTCCTTTCAGGGGCAGGACCAAGAGGTGAGCTGTCGTTACGACTGGCATCAGACGTCCAGCGATGTTGTCGTTTCTATATTTGCTAAGAAATACGATCCGGATGGCTCCTTCGTGCAACTGAATCCGGTTCGGCTGATGGTGCACCTCTTCTTTCCCGAGGATCAGAGCGTCTTCAGTTTAGATTTGGAATTACGTGGGGTAAGAATCGCCATAAATCATACTGTTCGCGTGTTTCTGCATGTGGAGGAGTCAGTCGGGTGAAAGGCGGATGAATCTGTCATTGTAGAAAAATTAGAATCGTATGTACGAGACTTTGATAGCGCTTAAGAGATTGGCTCGAGTCAAAACGTTAACTTCAGCTGTTACAAGACGCGATACTAAAAAAATTTTAATTACAGTTACAAAAATAATTATACTTTTTTAAACTATTAATATTTATAAGACTGCGTAAGAGACCGATGAAACGTAACTAAGAGGTGACTAATTTTATTTGCTTGAACTGCGTAAAATGACTCGTAATTAAGGAAATAAAATAATTTACGTGTTCTATTAGATTATATCACTACAGGATGCAGGGTACAGTGTCATAAGACTTTTTTTTTGGGATGCCGTCTCACGTGATACAAAAGCGCGTACTTCATCTGCGATAAACCGTATTATACGGGGAATTCCTCAAAGACTGAGATGAGTTTGTCCTGCCCTGATGAAGGCATGTCAGGGCACGGAGACATTGTCTCGTTAGCTACGTTAATACGGCGTCTCCGCCGTTTATATTTTACAGCCGACGTGCAATTGACGTACTAAGATCAGTTCTCTTTATGTTTCTGTTCTCATAAGAGCGTTCGGAAATCTGTTTCGTGTCATCGTTCGCGGTAATAAATAGCGATGGAGAAATAAACGCTTGAATAGCAGATTTTTCTTTTTGAAAATAAATCATTTAAAACGAGGTTTCTGGTATTCGAGTTCCAGTTTCGTCAACGATTTTCAAATCGGCGAGAAGGAGTTGTTCTCAGACAAGAACAGGTACGGATCTCAAAAACAAAACACTCGGCACACGCCGCCAATCACTCGATTAATTTTTAAAATCAGGCGTTTGAAAACAGACTGATTGGTCGCAGATTGCGGCCCGCAAGTTCTCCAGACTCAGATCCCAATGATTTTTATTTGCGGGGAAATTCTAATAGATTGTATTCAGATAATCCCGTCGTACTGGATAAACGTATGCAAAGCGATCATGTAACTACGTACATATAGTGTGTCCGCAAAGTCCCTTCAGGGTTTTGAAAAATTGTGGGGCGCAAACAAATTGAGCTAGCCACATGCGGTTTGTGGCAGATTACAGTAAAACCCTGGAAGTTTTTTACTGACCTCAGTAGACCTCGATGTGGGCTCCCTTGGTAGCACGGAGAACGTCCAGACGATATTCGAGCTCTTTTCATGTTCTGTGGAGCATGTCCGCTGGAATAGCCGAGATCGCATTCCTGATACGCGTCTTCAGGTCATCAAGTCCGTTAACTGGTGTTCGGAACACATTGCTCTTGACATAACCCCACAGAAAAAATCCAGTGGTGTTATGTCTGGCGAACGTGGAGGCCAAGGCATTGGACCGTCTCTGCCGATCCATCTTCCTGGAAATGTCCTGTCTAGGTACGCGCGTACCTGCAGACCCCAATGAGGTGGAGCACCGTCTTGTTGCAGAATGACGTGTGGCCGTAAGTGGTCAATTTGTGGTCCAGGTAGGTGTAGGTGTTGATCGTCTGCTCTTGAAAAAAAGAGACGATCCTTTCAAGAGACATGAAGTTTTTAGCATCTACTTTTTTTTTTTTAATTTTTCAAACAATTTATTTACTTTCAGAAGTGCCTGTACATATTTATAATGGCGCTGTGTATTGACCACGATGCTAGACCCCGTTTCTCGGCAGATGACGCACGAGTCGCCTGCGAGCAAACGAGTAGCGAGAGAGTCGGGCTGTTCCGTCATTTGAGGAATTCCCCATATTTACCATGGATTACATAACGTTGTGTTTGTCTTGGTAATGCCGTATTCTGATGTGGCACGGCAGTTGCTTTTATTCCCCGGAATGTTAACCGATCGCCGCGGAGCGCTGACCACTTTGTGGGCATTTATGTCGTCGCCACAGGTGGTAGATGTGGCTCTCAGTGCTGCCAGCATGCTTCCCACGAAACTCGAGGTGAAGCTTCGAAAGGCGGAGCCCGGCTCGTGGCCGAAGCTCGACGTCCCCCGTCGGACGGCGGAAAAGGAGGAAGAGCGGACGACATCTGCCGCGATGGATCAGCTCGTTCCTGAAGTGGATGCTGTGGATTTAAGTGACCTGTGACCACAGTTAGGGTTGCTGTACGTTTAATTTGAAATTGCAGTTACGTGCATTTCATTACTTACACGGTGGTAATTAAAATGGGACGATTTCTGTCTTCTGGGTCGTTGCGCTGTTTAGTCTGGTAGATGTTAACCAACGTTTCAGACGTCATACTGCCTCTGTCATCAGGGTCATTCATTGCCCTGATAACGGAGGCAGTATGACCTCTGAAACGCTGGTTAACATCGACCAGTCTACACGTCTCAACAACCCAGAAGACAGAAATCTTCATACTCACCGCTGTGAAAACCTCAAATCTTACAAAAATTAAGGGTATCACATGTATCGGACCTTAATTTTTTCCCATGTCGGGAGAGTAGGGAGCCTGACGAACCACAGGAATGTTGTGTTTGGCCAAGAAATCCTGAATCAGGTGCGAACAATGGGCGGGTAAGTTGTCATGATGGAGCTGCCAAGTTCCCGCTGCCCACAGGTCCAGAGAGTTCAGGATGAGAAGACATTCAATTCCCAACATCCTCCCCACCCTGGTCAACCTCCAGAGGCATGACCAGTTGAACTGGACGGGAGATCGTGGACCCCTCTGGCGTCCGAAGAATGACAGTTCGGATTCTGCCACCCCTTCCTTCTCAAAATTCTTCTATACGCGCCTTCTTCCACATGTGACGTCCCCTAATCTGAGGCTCGACGAACCTCTCTGTGGCTGGCGGACCTCATGGAAACTCTTCAGCGGAGTTAGGTATTCCCTCTTCCATCTCCTCCAGAAGTCTCCCGTAGTCCTTTGTTGTCGTCTGAATTCCTTCGCTAAATCCCTCCTAGCTGCCGGCTCTGGCCCTGTTGGCAACGCAGTGAGGCGTACGTCAGAATTTGCCTCGTCCTGCGATATTGGTCTGGAGTTCAGTGCGGCTTCTGTGCTGACCATGGATGGTGTTAGGCAGCCCTCGCCTTCCCACAAATCTGTCCGAGCAGAGTTCTAAATGCAGGGCTTTTGTTGTTTCGCGTGTAAATAGGAGATTCTTTGTAGGGTGTCCTTGTTTCACATACAGTGGACCAGCGAAGTCGATGCCTGTGACTGTGAACGGTTTGAGTGTTGAAACACGTTCTGCTGGTAACAGAGCCTCTCTCTTGAGCAAAGCGATTTCTTGCCATCTTGCAGGGAAGACGTGTTTGATTGCCTGATCTGAGTTCTGACGATGCGAACTCCGAGGTGGTGGAGGTCAATGTGTGTCTGCTGTAAAAGCAGTCGATAGAAGTTTTGTTGTCCGTCAAGGAGAATTGGGTGACGCTGTTCTCTGGATAACTCCGCAAACTGCAGACGCCCTTCGAGACGAACAAGTCCGTCGTCCAAGAATGGATTGAAGCGTGATATCTTAGATCTTTCTGGCAGTATTTTTTTTAATAAAATGACAACAAAAAACTATTTTCACATTTCCTGAAAAAAAAAGTATGTTTTTGTGCCAAAAAAAACATGTAGTTCTCCGTTTAAATCTGTGCAGATGTTAATATTAATAAGTCGGAAAAACGTATCTGTGCGTTATGATGGCGTCTCGCAGTGGCTTCCGTGGCGTGAGGATAATTTTCTTGGGAACCGCTGAAGTCACACAGTGATTTCCCGTTCCCGAGTTTCGTCACCAAATGTCTTTGTGGCCCAGACGCTATATGTATTTCAAAGATGTCAAAGATTACAGACATAACTAAGAGTCCAGAGAGTTCGGGATGGGAAGACAATTCAATTCCCTACACCCCCTCTGCCGGAGGACACCACCCGTACTTCATTTGTTTCCGTGGGAAAAATTAAGGTCCGATACATTTAAAATGCTTCTATTTCAGTCTTGTGAATAAAAATTAAGGGTATCACGTGTATATGATGAATCTGCATTAATAATTAATGTTCGTTTATTGAAAGTTGTTTCTTGTTTTTAATTTTCCATATTTGTATCAAAGATACACATTTATTGTAAGTTGCCTGCAGACATGTTTGGAATTTCATGACTCAGCCCTGTTGTTTCAGCATGAATATAATAAAGACACCGAATTCTTCTAGTTCAGTTCGTGAATTTTATTTATTTTTAATGGTTTTGTGGTACGTCATCGTCCCAAATTTTGTGGCCGTGGGAAAAATGTTAGGTTAGGAAATAAGCAGAGTTGAACAGCGATAATGAAGTACCAGCTCTTTTCCACTTTATGTTATTGCGTCGTCTTACCAATAGTTATTTACCGTGCCCTCGTTGAATTCTACCGTTTTATAAAAGAGTACTCAGACTTCGCCTTGATTCCATCCTCCTTTCTGGTTTCTTGTATTTTCTATTTTCCCCGATAATTTCCGGGACGTAACCAGGATCAGGCCGACAGCACAAACTGATTTAAGAGAAAATTTTTGAAGGAAGAAATTGAAAACAGGTGCTGTCTACGTAAGGAATATGGAGACGCTGTTGACCGCGTAACGTCAGGACGTCCTGTTCTCGCAAAGAATGAATACGTAATTCGACAGTATAAAGTCTGGTACTCCCACGTCAGTACGTGAATATGAAGATATAAAAGTACCGTGAATTCGAGTGTTACAAACTGATGGGTTCTGGCAAACAGCCCAGAATTAATTAAAAATTGACAGTGGAACCACTGTTTCGGAGAATCTGACGTCTTTGTATTTAAATTATATTTTTTAGGCAATAAATACAATGAAAGGAAGTTTAACGCGTCAGATGCATTGAAAATTGTACACATTAGGTTCATTAAAATTACATTAAATGTATAAACAATTATAATTACAATAAAATACATTAAAGATTCTTAAAGGTCCTTATTTACTGATCATTTTACATTACCCTTACTCTTATCATTCCTGAGGAATGATCGTTTAAAGGTGACTCGGTTCTGTATCGTACACATTTTCGTAACTAACGCTGTTTTTGCTGAATGACCCTTACGTATAGACGTATTTACATCAAAAGAAGAAAGATAACATTTACTTAATGGTAGATGATGGAACATGACGTGTTTGTCTTACCGGTAATCGCGAGCCACAGGAATTGTGACTGAAGGACTGAAAAATAATTGCAAATTATACCAAGAGAACATTCGGTAGATTCTCTACAAAAGACAGCTGTACTACGAGTAGCGGAAACGGAAACTTAAAACCTTGAATGGCGGGTTTCACCGTTCATTCAAGAGGGAAGTTACCGGGGAAAAACCTGTGAAAAGACGATAATTAATAAATACTGTGGTAAATAGACGAACAAGTGTAATGAAAGAGAACACATCCATTATATTTTACTAATATTTTAGTAAATTACAACACAGTAAAGAATGTTTATAGACACTTATTAAGATACATACAGTATTTGTATATTGCACATATTTCGTAATACACAAATGAAGGGTGGATTTCTTTCTGTTTGACCGCAAAGTACCGGCCGTGCGAGCTGCTGGCTAAGTCTGTAGCGGTAGAAATTGGTGATAACGAGCTTACACCATGAATCATCACATTTGTCTCCTTGTTCTTGCATCAGTACAGTGAGACTTGAGTGAGGTAAACGATTTTAAAACGTGTGTGCTTGGTTCAAATTTATTTTAAAAATGTCACAGAAAGTTTTAGTGCAGTTTATCAAGAGAATCATTACGAAGTATTCACTACGTTGTCAGTAAGCTGAAATCAGAACCAGCGTTAGACAGGAAATGAACCTTACTGACAGAAGAATTGCTTGAAACTTCACCGAGAAAATCTCTTAAACGACTGGGACTTTATTTGGAGGGAAATTTAAAATCTAAATCTTACAAAGCAAATCCTGACACTCTGGAAGAACTAGAAAGGAATGGCTGCTGCAAGATTTCAGAAATTTTACTCTTTACAAAACTTATTCTCACTAAGATGGCTTGCCGTCGAGCTTAGGCTATCTTCACCAACTGCTACGGTTGGAGGCTACCACTTCTCGGCGTAACACGAAGAAATCCACTCAGTATATTCACGGCTTGTTCCGCACAAGACGTACAATATTTTCATTACACTGCGAAAACTGAATGATTAACGTATAAATCTGACGTGCCGTAGACCTCGGCTACAATTGAACGTGAATGTTCAGCTTCGCGCTACAGCCACATTGTCTCTGGGGGAAAGGTTGTAACATCCGCTTGTTAGGAGGTCTTGTGGACCACACGATGAACAGAGATTCAGACTTCAGTCACGTCTCAGAGCTTACGTCCGTGTGTGGTGTAGCTGGGGGTACCTCTTTTAACTATAGACGTAGACATATGTCATGTTTGGTAGAAATTAAATTACACGTTTCACTTAAACTTTTTCGTTGCTTTGAGCAAAGTATGTTTTATAACTGGTAAAAAAATATTAAGCGCTGTCTTACATCTCGAGGCATCGACCCTTTCCGATACAGACTCGCAGATCCGGTCAAGGTCTGAACGTCTGTATGATATGAACCCTTTCAAAACTAAACAGGCAAGTCTCTTGTAAAATTAACAATATCTGAAATAAAATCATAATACAGGTACTTAAGTTTTTATAACCAAGTTTGAATAATCTTACATTTATTTTTCTGGTTAATGTCTTAGACACGCAGCTGGAAGCATTAAGATAACCCGCGTGCCATGGTACCAAGCGACTTTAGTTTGTAACATTATTTTTTTAAATTTCTGATAAAACGTCTGTCTTCATCTTCAGGGTATAAATAGTTTATGTAGGGTATCAAGAGGATTGTTTTCCGGACTAAATAAGTAGGAAAATGTACCTCTGCGACTTTTCAATGGACCCACCAAACATCACATTGTAGAGTGCTAACCACACACAATGTTCAGATGGGTTGTGACTTTTAGAACAGGATTCGCCATAGCTTTTGACTCATGGGCGCATGTCATGCTTTCCTGGAAGTCTTATCACACAAGCTGGCTCTAGAGATAACGGTCTGACGACCGGTAGCCTGGGCGAGAACCAATTTCTTCTGTTCTCCATTCAGTTTTCAGTTTGGAACATCCCCTCTGACGAAAACTCTGTCTTGTGGGATGCTGCACCATATTGTTTTATAGAAATTGAAAATATCTTCACACTTGCCACCATGAGAACATCAAATCTCACAATCCTCTCTCTTTCCTACGTAAACGTATTTGTACTCTGAAGATAGAGGCAGAAGTAGGTTTCTCTGAAACATAGAACCTTTTTAACAACAATTTATGATGCTTCCGTCCTAAAGACTTTTGGTGGTATTGAGTATTTATTCTGTGCCTGGAAAGTGTAGTTCATTTTGAATGTTTTATTATAAATATTCTTGTATGTTGAGTTTGACGTGAGGGCAGGGATTACAAGACGGGCGTCTGGTTCGTATTATTTGTGTCGGACATTGGCCGTTCCTGTCTTACCGCAGACATGAATTCTGTTTGCGGTGTTCCCAATCATGACATGTGCCAGTATTTTGATTTTGGAGCGAGGGAATAAGAAATTGAAGACAAAAATTTATTTAGCCTATTAAGACAAATAAGCAAAATAATGCACCCAAGTGTCTTAGTTTAAATTTGTCTTAAATATGCACCCAATTCTATTATTAATTTTGGAATCATTACGTATTATCACTCTTGGTTATTATATGGGTAATTCAAATTGTCGTATTATGTGTAGGCCTCTACGTATACAGAACATGAATGTGGTAGAACTGAATTATGTACAAATCTTTGGCATCATTGAATCCACAAATTTAAGAATATCACAGACTTCAATAATTATTATTTCGTATTATGTACACACATCACCCAACTTAACAACACGTATATTTGATAAAGTTTATATAAATATATGAACATGGTCTCGAATCGTGTGATTGCTCTCAGGCAAATTGTTAGATAATAATTCCAACCACTTGATATTAATTATGATCCTACTGCATTTTCTTTAAAAATTAATCAATTAATTAAGGGGTGCAGAACCAGATTTTCAATAATTAGTAACAAACGAATAATACCGAATGGTGTAGTAGTGTTTTTGAACGCCCGTTGTGAGACTTAGTGAGCAAATCTAATAATTTCTAGCATGTCCGAACAAGTTTTAAATTAGTGTAGGATTTTAGGTCGCCCTAATGATGGAGGCAGCAAGGACCTCTGAAACGTCGGTAGACTTCTACCAGACTACACGGCGCAACAACCCAGAAAACAGTCATCTTCTGTAAAATAGTGGTTTTCGTGGTTGTAATAAAATAAATATAGAATTTGTAGACCAGCAACAATTTGTGTCATAATACGTTAACCCTTTGAAGCTGAAACTTGTTTAAGTATTATTTAAGAATTCAGCCCGTACCTCAAAGAAAACACAACATGTATTCACTACTAATGCTGTACGAAGAAATTTATAGCATCAAAATTGCCTTTGTATATTGGACTTCTCTCTGAGACTGATAAGAATTAAGAAGAAATTGAGAAAATTTTCAATAAAAGCCTGTGAAGAGTATAGGAGAATATTTTAAATGCCTTCCATAAAAATACTATTGTGTGCTGTTCAGTCACGTTATCATTACTCAAACAAGCCATTAATGCAGTAATTTTCTCGTTCTGGAGAGATAATTTTCAAATTGTTAAAATTATAATACTTCAAATCACCCAAAATTTACATGTTTTTTCTCTGAGAACAGAAGAATGGAGAATACTACATAGTGAGGAGCTTCATAATTTTTACTCTTACGCCATATATTTGTTATGATAATCGTATCATGGAGGATGGAAGAGATGAGAAATGCACGCAGAATTTTATTCGGAAAATCAGAACCCAAGAGATCAGATATGAGATTTATACGGGGGGATAATATTAAATTGGATTTTAAAGAAGTAGGATGAGGGTGTGAACTGGATTTATTTGGCTGAAGATGAGAACTGGTGGTGGGTTCTTTTTAAACATTTTAACCGTATTTTACGTCCTGTAGAAAGTGGATAATTTCTTCAATAATTGAGTGACAGCCTCTCAAGAATGACGCTGTTCAACGTAGTTACTTGGTTATACCGTTATTATTAAAATTTTAACAAGTAAAGCAAAATGTATCTTAGCAGATTAGCCTCAAAGCCATACAAAGTTATCTTGTAATTTCCTAGTAAAACTCTATACGTAAGACTTTTATAAAAGACTATCTTCCTTTCTTGGAAAACTGTTTTTTTTAAAAACATTATTAAATAAAAAAGTCTTCAAGCCATATTAATTTTAGAGCTGGATCTCCACAGATAAAAACACAAATTAAAATTCTCTTTTACAGTTCTGATGTTTGCTTTAAATTAAAATTCAGTGAAATGAACACCTGTGTTTTCCCGCATGTTTGAAATTCAGCTCTGGAATAACATGTTTATATTCGTAATGTGGTTTGTGGAGTTCCCTTGGGGCTAAAAAATACACAGTGCCTCTCCCGAGGTGTGTGTGTGTGTGTGTTCCTGTGAGGGTCTTGAGAATTTATTTTGATCAAGCCACACAATGTCGGTGGATTTCCCACACAGCGTGAAGAAGCCAGCTGTCGTGTGTTCAAAACATAGGTGATACATGTTTAACAGAGCCTTCTACACGAAAATAACACGAAACTTTTATAGAAACAGTCCATCACACAAAATTATGTAATAATTTATATTTCAAATTTTTGAAAAATATAACATCCCCCCACTAAAGAAATCAGTTTCATTAAAGCAGATGACTGGTGTTATTTGTTGAAAATCTTTTGTTCATTTTTGGCATTTTGAGGTTTGTCTTTTAGATTATTTAATGATATTATATCACGTGCAGAGATTATCCAGGATTTCAAAGGACACCATAATAAGTTATTCCAATTTGGAGCTCACTTTAAGCTGCAGACCTGTGTTATTTAACGACGCCTGCCCAACTGTACTTATTACTTGGCACTGATTTAGAAATTGGGTGGTGGTTATGAATGATCAGTTAGGAAGGATTTAAAGGGAATGGCCATGGCATATTTTAAAGACAGTATCCGAACAATTTCCTGGAAGATCAAATGAAAACGTCTTTGTAATTGGATTCCTTTTCTAAGTTCTGTTCTGCACCCCCCCATCTACAATTTTGGATTTACAGTCTGTACTATGAGTACGCTGCCATTTTATAAAGCTAAGTTGTTTTAACAACAGGGATGGATGTGATAAAATGGAATTAGTAGATCGTGTATGTTGGCTTTCAGTACTCCACATTATTTGCACATAACAAATGTAAACTCACGTCTGTTAGTTAGTGTGAATTTCAGTTACAAGGGTTCCATACTGGAGGTGAAGACTAAATTTGGTATGGAACGTATTCTCTCTATCTCTCTGAGGAAATATTAAATCGAAGTATCAAGGAAAACTTTTTTTTTTATAAAAGAGATAAAATATAACGGTTTGGAGAAACATTACATGCTAAGGAGATTTGTAGTTTAAAATATGTTGAAGTCACTAAAACATGTCACATGCATATAAGAAACAAGAAATGCTTGCCTATCGGGTGTTAGAAAGGCAAACACTTTGGAAACCAAAATAATTAAAAGTTTTCTGTCTTATATTCGTGGGCAGTTTGTACTCCATACAGTGGAACGCAGCAGAAGTGATCAGATAAAATACATCGTTAGCCAGGTAATCGAGGTTCACGCTCGCTGCGAAAGAAATGAAAGTGTTTCTCAAAGTATTAGCAGACCTAACACGATTAACATGAAATGCGCCCGGGAATTTTGGTAACAAACCTCATAAAAAAATGCCTTTGGAGACTTAGACAACATGGAATGATGCCGTGTGTCTGAGGGAAATCGATTGTGGGACGCGATTTGACTTGAACTGTCCCAAAATGAGACGAAACGATGAGGTTTCGTGGCAACTGTGGGTCCGGACCTCTCGTTTTCGTACTTCAGAGACTCGGGGTGATTGTGCATACAGCTTTATCGACGATTTAGGGAAACTCTTGAGCCCGTGGCTCTAGTTAATCGCGCTGTGTGGACTGGGGCTCTCGTGAAACCTTCCATATTTTCTGCCAAACGAGACTGACTGACATATTGGCCATGATTTTTGCTAAGGTTTTGTCTTGTATGGTATTTACTAATGCAGAAACCCGGTCTATTTACATCACCTCCAGTTTTGAACGACTGACTAACCATTCCGTTAACTCTGTCTCAACAACGCAACACTAGAATTCGATAAAACTCTTACGTGTACTTTTCCATATTGTACATGTCCCCTAAGAGTCGCTGGATTGGAATTTCGCCGATGGTTTCTTTAAAGAAAAGTTGTTCGACGGTAACTTGTCTCACTGCCCTCAAGCTCGGTACTAGCAACAAAAGACGGCCGAATCGTGTCGGTTGACGAGGGTAGCGACTTCTGACGTAATCTCCCAGGATGCATTGTGCCTGATCTTGCAGCATCTCCACAGGTTGGGCGTCACACAGGCCCACTGTCTCTGTACGAAAATGAAAGGCTACAATCAGTTTGTACTTAAAAGCTTGAGAATTTTTATACCGGGGGTCTGTTTATAGAGATAGTGTTTCGTAATGGGATAGAGCTTAAATTAAGAATTAAACTATGCACTAGAATAATTATATGTTAATAGTGGTCATGATTTTCGGACTGAAGAATTAAACTGATCAATTACGCTTAATTACAGAGTCACCGATTAAGAATGAAAAAACAGAATAAACCACTTACCTGGTGTAAAGAGGATAACAGCTTTCATACAACCGCACTCACTGCCATCTGGCGACAACTGACGAAATCTTCCCATTATTTCCTGAGAATAAAATTCGGAAGTTAATCAGAAAATAGTCTTGGAATACGTGTGTGTATTCATCTGAAAGACCACCATTTAAAAGACTGAAATTTCAAGATAATTTAAAACTTTAATAACCTTTCTGTTGTTGATAATTTCGAGTTTTAATGCTGTAAAAGTAGTAATTACATAATTAATTCTTTATGGCATATGAACCCGAATTTATTTACGTTTGACTAAAAAAAAATAATTTATCCAAATGTAGAGAACAACAAACAGACCATCATTAAATCATTGTGCATTAAAATTTATCGTAATACCAAAGGACCATCCTTAAGGTTCAGAGTTGTTGTTTACAGAAATTATAATTTTGTAATACAGTGTGTAAATCCTTTGGGAAACTAATATGCACTACTCCGACAGCGAATGCTTGTCTGCATGTCAGAGTGGTCAGAATTATGGATTCTTACTAAATTATTAGGTCTAAAAATTCTTAAAATGTATTCATTCGCGTTGTATACACACGCGTCTCAGACTTGTAAATACGTCATGCCTCACGTTAACGTAGAATGTTGGAGTTATCCTGTTAGGACTGCGTTTTTAACTATCCTGTACTTAAGTTGTTCAACTTTTCGTCGTCAATTAGCCTATGGTAAATCGTGCTTTCCACATGTACACAGGGAATTATCTATGACGTAAGGAAATATCGAGGTTATGAGAACAGCACTTGAAGATTCAGGGACTGAATTATTCTGTACTTAGGGGAGTGGTAGATAATCATACTACGAGGTTACCAACAGCATTGACAAAAATTACCTGTATGGTTTTAATTTCGTTGTTGGTAATGTCATCTTGCGGGAGGCGGTCTCTGGCCTTACTGCAGCCGAAAAGAGCTGAGAGGTCCCAGGGAATGGACCACTGAGCCAAGTGTAATAAGAATAATTCTTTCCAAGACTCCTGAAGTAGCAGCAGCTGAAATGAAATCAGAAATATCTTGAAAGTTTCTGTCCTAACTAAATTAAATATTTGTCGCTGTCATCGAACGTTGACATAATTGCATGGTACCGGTATATTTTTTTTCTTCGAAATTTCATTAATACAAGGTTGGCAATCACAGTTGTAGATTATATGTAGATTTATATGAGAGATAAACGACGTGCTTGCAGAGTTTTTATAAGGAAATGTCTTGTAAGAACGACGAGAATATTGTTAAAAGTGTATAACTTATGGAAACAGGAATTAGGACACGCCTTGCGATAATATTTTGTTACAAACTGATCTGTAATCTCTAGACTAAGCGCAGTCTTTCACTTAATAGGTGAATAAGTTTCAGATAGGTCTGAATTTTCTTTACCTGGTCTCTCGTGGACAGAGTCTGGAACGGTGCCAGGCATTGAACCCACCTCACCGCCATAAAGAGCAATCGAGCTGTCGTTTCCTGCAATGCAAATGACGCAGAAGATAGTTTCTTTTCGGGACTTTAATACGAGGTGCGATCGGAAAGTTTCAAGACTGCGCCTATAAAAACCCGTACACTTATCTCAGGTATTAAATTCATCCATCACCCTCGAAGTAGTTCCCCTGGGAGTGAACACAACGATCCCAGCGCCGCTGCCAAGCCTGGAAGCATCCCTGGAAATCTTTCTTTGTCAGCCTGTCAAGCATCATCTGCGATTCTGCCTGAATCTCTTCTATCGTCTCAAATCTCCTTCCCTTTAGCTGAATTTTCATCTTTGGGAAGAGGAAGAAGTCACACGGCGAATAAGGAGGGTGCGGGGTGACGGCCATGGTGTTTGAGGCCAAAAACTGCCGAACTTTGAGGGCGGTGTGCGCTGGCGCGTTGTCATGATGCGTCGCATGTGGAGTTCTTCCTTTAGAATCAGCTGACAGGTCCCATAGCCTATCCCAACAATGTCGCACAAGTCGTTGATGTTACGACGTCGATCTTCGTGAATGGCCTGCCGAATCTTCGTAACATTTTCGGGCGTTGTGCTCGAAGATGGTCGTCCAGAACGCTCGTCATCATCGACAGAGGTTCGGCCATTTTTAAAACGTGAATGCCACACAAAAGTTTGTGCACGACCCATTGCGGACTCCCCAAATGCTTGCTTTAGCATTTCATAGGTTTCCGTAGCCGTTTTGGCGAGTCTTTGGCAAAATTTGATGCACACGCCATTCCGAAATCGCAGGAGGGTCGGTGTAATGCACTACCAAAACGCCCGTAACTAAGAAACAAATGCTAATTCGATGATGCCGGCTGGCACACTGATTCACTATGAATGTAGGCCGCACCCCCTAAAGGCAGAAGCTCGTACTACATCCTGTTCGCCCTCTATTGACACAGTCTTGAAACTTTCCGATCGCACCTCGTAGACTGCAGTTGGTTACCATGTCGGAAAAATGTTTCCATCGTTTAAAACCCAGTTAGTCAACACTTACATCATTGTCCCTGGAATAGATGATTCAAAATTCACATTTTTAATTTATTTATTTATTTATTTTAATTTATTCTTATGCCAGTGAGGCGTGGAACTCTTACATCTCGCTGGACTCTCGTGCAATAAAGGGAATTAATTTTCGCGTCTTAACAACAGTTCTCGACTCCATTTGCTGAGAGTTGTATAAATGGATGATTCATAGCCCACCAATGAGCGTTCAGATGTTGTTGGCTTATTGGCGGTTTGTCATCTGGGCGTCAGTAAAGTCACTCTTGTTTCGGTAAGCCAATAGCAGAACTTGGTGTCGAAAAGTCAATGCAGGAGCAACCAATGCGGGGACAGGAAGGAGACTTACTCAGCGCAGAAGTCATTCGGCTGCAGGCGTGGCATTGACACGGTATCAATAACCATCTTCAAATAAAATAAATCTGGGGCCTGTTGCTGATACAAATGTCGACTCTTTAATCTTCAGAGCTAATTTTCATTCTCACTGTTAATATATTTTTTTTAAATTTCCTTTTTTTTTACGACAAGTGAAACAAGAAAGCCTAGATAATTTTTGGTGACAATTTTGTTTTAAAACAGGCCTCACTCACCTGTAGAACCTCCCACGTCGGCGACAGTGGGAGAGGCAAGGGACTTGGTTGAGGGATGCTGGCAACTGACAGTCTCTCTGCTTCGTTCAATTTCGTGCTCCAGATGAATTCCTGTTGAAATTTCAGTCAGATTGTTACGAAGGAAATTGTTTAATTACGGAAAATATTGAGGAACGTGTTACATCAAAGGAAAGTAGACCGTGGACATTAATTAATTCTAATTTTGTTAAAAACAATATTTTAAAATATTTGTTTAAATCTAGTCAGTCTAATCACAATAAAATTCCTATTAAATATTAAAATATTAAAATATTACTATAATTAACATTTAAATATTTAAAATATATTAAATGATGATGATGATATTTTAAATATTTAAATGTTAATTATAGTAATATTTTAATATTTAATAGGAATTTTATTGTGATTAGACTGACTAGATTTAAACAAATATATATTTATCACAATATGACGCAACTTTATCATCTCAATATTTTAAAAGGCTGCAGATTTGTATTGAACCAGGTCCTGTAAGAATTAGAGACTTGCAGGTAGAACAGTACACATTCGGGTGCAGGAAAGGGTAAAATTTGTGCTCCGACGCTGTCGTCTAGCAAAAACTGCGTTAATAATAAGGCCGTGTATATTTTTATGGAAGTAACTTTGGTGCATCGTCGACTTGACAATAGCAAACGTAGAATTTGGTATAATCGAGGATAACTGCTGTGAAAATAAATTTTATACGAAACTATTTACAAGCCTGTGAAATCGGAGTATGAGATTTTCGATCTGATTTATTGTGGTTATTATTATTATTTTTTCGAAAATGAAACTGTTTTGGGTGAATTGTTTGTTGGTATTTAGGAGAAATTATATATACGCCATATTTAGGATAAAGTGACTGAAGAAGATTATGTTACGTATTTCATATTCAGTCCACTCTGTATTGTTTAGTAAATCCTGACAAACGGAACAATTTTCAAAAAGGAAACCTGTCTTTTTGAAACATTTATCTTGTTTTGATAATATAAGCTGCTGTTTTAAACAGTGTAAAAGAAAATGTATTGGAAAAATAGGTTTAGTCTGAATCCTTACAGCTTACGTAGGTCTAATTTCGTTCAGAATTTAGCCTTCTACGATGTATATACTACCAAGGAACATTCCTGTCACCGTCAGAAAATATGTGCTGAAGACTTTAAAATTCCAACACAACATTACTTCTAAACGGACCTCCTCCACTCTTCATATCTGGCCGATTATAAAAAAACCACTACAAATATTTCACCCACGCAAGATCACGCTATACGCGACATACATTTACGAAACAACATTGAATGTGATAACAAAGTACAATTGATCTAGAAGAGGATAACTTTCAGATATTTAATGGACATCTGACGAAGGATTGCATTTAGAATATTACATTTAAATTTATATCGATTATACACCTGAAGATGGTTCATTGAAAACCGAAACATGTCGTGAAAAAGATGATGCTCTAATTGTAAATCGAATATTTCGATAGAAAGAGCATCATTTTAATATATTTTAATATATTTTAAATATTTTAAATATTAAATGTTAATTATAGTAATAATATTTTAATATTTAATAGAATATTTTATTGTGATTAGACGGTTAAAATTAAACAATTATAATCATCACAATATGACGCAACATTATCATCTCTTTAAAATTGAAATTAAAATTGTATATTTGCACACTGTAGTTAGAAAAAAGAAAAACAATTTCTGATTTTTCTTAATTATAATTAGTAGCACACACACACACAATTATCATCGATAATTTTATTCGACATTTCTTATGTCTTGTTTTCAAATGCCTTCGCATTTGTACGTGAAGGATTTATATGAAGATACACAAATACATGGTCACGTATAATTCCGTTCTTCATTTTCTTGAGGCGAGATTTAAAACAGTTACAGAAGAAATTTCGAGGTGGTTTTACCTGGCACTTCTCTGCGGACATGAGGAGCTGCAGAAGACCGGGAGGTGGTGGCTGGTGCCCTAGGAACATGGCGGATGCCGGAGGTGCGACTGATGCGTGTTCCCCGCCAGTTGACGCCGTCCCAATTGCCGGTGGTTTGGCTTGTGGAGCCACCGCCCCGGGAAATAGAAGTTTGGTCGAAGTCCCGTCTGCAGGCGCCTGTAGAACGGGCACTCCACCGAGTACAGCCGAGGAGCCAATGTGGTGGTGATGATGATGATGATGCAGGTCCTTCGAGTGGTGCTGATGGTGCTTCGGCTTCCGAGGACCGCGTTCATGCTGTACTGCTGCAGTCATAAAAGAACGCATGGAGCAACAAGTTAGGAAGTGTATGCTTACCGTAACAATTCTGACGCATTCGTCTTTTACCTTTGCGAACAGTGACGTCAGAATTGGTTGGGTCGCTGGGGGATTTCCGAGGCAACCGTGGTAACTAAGTACGCTGGGGATCGCCGACCGAGTCACGCCATTTGCATAAACGCATATACCAGTACGTCTTCCTGTAAAGTGCGAGTTATTTCTGTCCGATTTTAACTGAAATTGGCTGCACTCACAAATTTTAGTGGCAGTCCTGAATATAACATTTCATGAAAATCCTTTCTGACGCTTAACTCAGAGGTAATGCGTCTTATTATTATTATTATTATTATTATTATTTAGTGTTCTGTCTGACGACAGGTCCATATGAACAGGATCCTTCCATCCTTTTCTCGGACTGGGACCTGTTCATATATTACGTTCTTAGCAGATGACCCAGAAGTGGTTTGCCATTGCCTTCTTCTGTGTGTGAATGGAGTAATTGTTGGGATGCCACGGAGAAACCGGGGAAGCCCCCGGAGGAAAACCCCGTGTTTCCTAGACCACGGCCTTGCCCAACACAAGTTATAAATTCGGGCACCGTCGGGATTCGAACCCGGGACCCCAGGATTACAAGGCTAGTGTTCTATCCGCTAGACAGGTGGTTAAATTCCTGCTGGCCTATAGATTTCAGTTGTCGCCACCGGCTGCTAAGTTACCTGTGCCTGTGTTTTCAGAAAGGATTGTGGGGAGGGGGGGTTATCTTGTTGACCACTCATTTTTGTCCGAATTGGAGACTGTAAAAACGCATAGCAGTGAATTTTACCGGAGATTTTTCTCATGAGGTAAAGACGGCAGGATCTTAAAACTAGGCTTTCGCCTCAGTTCTGTGTCGAAGTTAGGAATATTCAGATCTCTATCTGTGCCTTTATGCTGAAGATCTAAGCACAGAAATATTTATACTAGCTTCGATTCTCGTTTGAGGTTCTGGTCGATGTCCCCCGTGTTTATTTCACGGCAAACGCTGGGAGAGTTACCATAGGCAATTTTTACTTCTGATATTTCCTTCTGTGTCAATTTTCTTTCCTTTTCTGATGCCCCCATAACTCGTTCGACCTAGATGAGTTAACTTTCAAATATACCACGGCCACTTCTTTAGAAGTAGTCCATCGCATTCCAGCTGGTACTTGGCCATTAAATAATCTTCCAAAAACGCAGGAATACGTCCTGGCAACTGGGAAATTTCCAATACGCTCTGTGGTTTCAGTTTCCACCCCCTCAGCGCGATCCCTAAGCGGATCCTGTCTTTACACTCTCTCGTCTTATCTCTGTAGCCTCTCCGCTCTATTAACGCGAAGCGACGCCAATCCTTCTTAGAGCCATTACGCTCGGAATTTGCAAATCCTTTCAATAATGGGGGAAGAAGTCGTACATGTTCGATCTAGCTCAATTGTGAAGTACGTCAGAGCTTCTCAGCGTGTTGACCGCGAATGTGATAGCAGATGGTTGAAGTTTGGGAGCATTGCTTAGCGTTTAACTTTTGTCGCCTTATTTTAATTCCTGTGCCTATAAATCTTTAATTTAGAGTGTTGTTTTTATGAAACTTACACTTGATCTTATTCTTTTGAGGAAATAAGAAAGAATGAGAATAAAATTCATTCAGAATATTAGTCGGAAAACTTTCTGAAAAGAGACAAGTTTGAAGATGTCTCAATGATCTCAGTATAATATTAAAATAAAAATTTCGATTCATCGCCCTGATGACGGAGGCAGTATGACCCCTGAAACGTTGGTAAACATCGACCAGACTACACAGCGCAACAACCCAGAAGACAGAAATCTTCATACTCATCGCCCTGATGACGGAGGCAGTATGACCTCTGAAACGTTGGTAAACATCGACCAGACTACACAGCGCAACAACCCAGAAGACAGAAATCTTCATACTCATCGCGCTGATGATGGAGGCAATATGACCTCTGAAACGTTGGTAAACATCGACCAGACTACACAGCGCAACAACCCAGAAGACAGAAATCTTCATACTCATCGCGCTGATGATGGAGGCAGTATGACCTCTGAAACGTTGGTAAACATCGACCAGACTACACAGCGCAACAACCCAGAAGACAGAAATCTTCATACTCATCGCCCTGATGACGGAGGCAGTATGACCTCTGAAACGTTGGTTAACATCTACCAGACTACACGACGCAACAACCCAGAAGACAGAAATCTTCATACTCATCGCCCTGATGATGGAGGCAGTATGACCTCTGAAACGTTGGTTAACATCGACCAGACTACACAGCGCAACAACCCAGAAGACAGAAATCTTCATACTCATCGCCCTGATGATGGAGGCAGTATGACCTCTGAAACGTTGGTTAACATCGACCAGACTACACAGCGCAACAACCCAGAAGACAGAAATCTTCATACTCATCGCCCTGATGACGGAGGCAGTATGACCTCTGAAACGTTGGTTAACATCGACCAGACTACACAGCGCAACAAACCAGAAGACAGAAATCTTCATACTCATCGCCCTGATGATGGAGGCAGTATGACCTCTGAAATGTTGGTTAACATCGACCAGACTACACAGCGCAACAAACCAGAAGACAGAAATCTTCATACTCATCGCCCTGATGACGGAGGCAATATGACCTCTGAAACGTTGGTAAACATCGACCAGACTACACAGCGCAACAACCCAGAAGACAGAAATCTTCATACTCATCGCCCTGATGATGGAGGCAGTATGACCTCTGAAATGTTGGTTAACATCGACCAGACTACACAGCGCAACAAACCAGAAGACAGAAATCTTCATACTCATCGCCCTGATGACGGAGGCAATATGACCTCTGAAACGTTGGTTAACATCGACCAGACTACACAGCGCAACAAACCAGAAGACAGAAATCTTCATACTCATCGCCCTGATGATGGAGGCAGTATGACCTCTGAAATGTTGGTTAACATCGACCAGACTACACAGCGCAACAAACCAGAAGACAGAAATCTTCATACTCATCGCCCTGATGACGGAGGCAATATGACCTCTGAAACGTTGGTAAACATCGACCAGACTACACAGCGCAACAACCCAGAAGACAGAAATCTTCATACTCATCGCCCTGATGACGGAGGCAGTATGACCTCTGAAACGTTGGTTAACATCTACCAGACTACACGACGCAACAACCCAGAAGACAGAAATCTTCATACTCATCGCCCTGATGATGGAGGCAGTATGACCTCTGAAACGTTGGTTAACATCGACCAGACTACACAGCGCAACAACCCAGAAGACAGAAATCTTCATACTCATCGCCCTGATGATGGAGGCAGTATGACCTCTGAAACGTTGGTTAACATCGACCAGACTACACAGCGCAACAACCCAGAAGACAGAAATCTTCATACTCATCGCCCTGATGACGGAGGCAGTATGACCTCTGAAACGTTGGTTAACATCGACCAGACTACACAGCGCAACAAACCAGAAGACAGAAATCTTCATACTCATCGCCCTGATGACGGAGGCAGTATGACCTCTGAAACGTTGGTTAACATCGACCAGACTACACGACGCAACAACCCAGAAGACAGAAATCTTCATACTCATCGCCCTGATGATGGAGGCAGTATGACCTCTGAAACGTTGGTTAACATCGACCAGACTACACAGCGCAACAACCCAGAAGACAGAAATCTTCATACTCATCGCCCTGATGATGGAGGCAGTATGACCTCTGAAACGTTGGTTAACATCGACCAGACTACACAGCGCAACAACCCAGAAGACAGAAATCTTCATACTCATCGCCCTGATGACGGAGGCAGTATGACCTCTGAAACGTTGGTTAACATCGACCAGACTACACAGCGCAACAACCCAGAAGACAGAAATCTTCATACTCATCGCCCTGATGACGGAGGCAGTATGACCTCTGAAACGTTGGTTAACATCGACCAGACTACACAGCGCAACAACCCAGAAGACAGAAATCTTCATACTCATCGCCCTGATGACGGAGGCAGTATGACCTCTGAAACGTTGGTTAACATCGACCAGACTACACAGCGCAACAACCCAGAAGACAGAAATCTTCATACTCATCGCCCTGATGACGGAGGCAGTATGACCTCTGAAACGTTGGTTAACATCGACCAGACTACACAGCGCAACAAACCAGAAGACAGAAATCTTCATACTCATCGCCCTGATGATGGAGGCAGTATGACCTCTGAAACGTTGGTTAACATCGACCAGACTACACAGCGCAACAAACCAGAAGACAGAAATCTTCATACTCATCGCCCTGATGACGGAGGCAGTATGACCTCTGAAACGTTGGTTAACATCGACCAGACTACACAGCGCAACAAACCAGAAGACAGAAATCTTCATACTCATCGCCCTGATGACGGAGGCAGTATGACCTCTGAAACGTTGGTTAACATCGACCAGACTACACAGCGCAACAACCCAGAAGACAGAAATCTTCATACTCATCGCCCTGATGACGGAGGCAGTATGACCTCTGAAACGTTGGTTAACATCGACCAGACTACACAGCGCAACAACCCAGAAGACAGAAATCTTCATACTCATCGCCCTGATGACGGAGGCAGTATGACCTCTGAAACGTTGGTTAACATCGACCAGACTACACAGCGCAACAACCCAGAAGACAGAAATCTTCATACTCATCGCCCTGATGACGGAGGCAGTATGACCTCTGAAACGTTGGTTAACATCGACCAGACTACACAGCGCAACAACCCAGAAGACAGAAATCTTCATACTCATCGCCCTGATGACGGAGGCAGTATGACCTCTGAAACGTTGGTTAACATCGACCAGACTACACAGCGCAACAACCCAGAAGACAGAAATCTTCATACTCATCGCCCTGATGACGGAGGCAGTATGACCTCTGAAACGTTGGTTAACATCGACCAGACTACACAGCGCAACAACCCAGAAGACAGAAATCTTCATACTCATCGCCCTGATGACGGAGGCAGTATGACCTCTGAAACGTTGGTTAACATCGACCAGACTACACAGCGCAACAACCCAGAAGACAGAAATCTTCATACTCATCGCCCTGATGACGGAGGCAGTATGACCTCTGAAACGTTGGTTAACATCGACCAGACTACACAGCGCAACAAACCAGAAGACAGAAATCTTCATACTCATCGCCCTGATGATGGAGGCAGTATGACCTCTGAAACGTTGGTTAACATCGACCAGACTACACAGCGCAACAAACCAGAAGACAGAAATCTTCATACTCATCGCCCTGATGACGGAGGCAGTATGACCTCTGAAACGTTGGTTAACATCGACCAGACTACACAGCGCAACAAACCAGAAGACAGAAATCTTCATACTCATCGCCCTGATGAAGGAGGCAGTATGACCTCTGAAACGTTGGTAAACATCGACCAGACTACACAGCGCAACAACCCAGAAGACAGAAATCTTCATACTCATCGCCCTGATGACGGAGGCAGTATGACCTCTGAAATGTTGGTTAACATCGACCAGACTACACAGCGCAACAAACCAGAAGACAGAAATCTTCATACTCATCGCCCTGATGATGGAGGCAGTATGACCTCTGAAACGTTGGTTAACATCGACCAGACTACACAGCGCAACAACCCAGAAGACAGAAATCTTCATACTCATCGCCCTGATGACGGAGGCAGTATGACCTCTGAAACGTTGGTTAACATCGACCAGACTACACAGCGCAACAACCCAGAAGACAGAAATCTTCATACTCATCGCCCTGATGATGGAGGCAGTATGACCTCTGAAATGTTGGTTAACATCGACCAGACTACACAGCGCAACAAACCAGAAGACAGAAATCTTCATACTCATCGCCCTGATGAAGGAGGCAGTATGACCTCTGAAATGTTGGTTAACATCGACCAGACTACACAGCGCAACAAACCAGAAGACAGAAATCTTCATACTCATCGCCCTGATGATGGAGGCAGTATGACCTCTGAAATGTTGGTTAACATCGACCAGACTACACAGCGCAACAAACCAGAAGACAGAAATCTTCATACTCATCGCCCTGATGAAGGAGGCAGTATGACCTCTGAAATGTTGGTTAACATCGACCAGACTACACAGCGCAACAACCCAGAAGACAGAAATCTTCATACTCATCGCCCTGATGATGGAGGCAGTATGACCTCTGAAATGTTGGTTAACATCGACCAGACTACACAGCGCAACAAACCAGAAGACAGAAATCTTCATACTCATCGCCCTGATGATGGAGGCAGTATGACCTCTGAAACGTTGGTTAACATCGACCAGACTACACAGCGCAACAACCCAGAAGACAGAAATCTTCATACTCATCGCCCTGATGATGGAGGCAGTATGACCTCTGAAATGTTGGTTAACATCGACCAGACTACACAGCGCAACAAACCAGAAGACAGAAATCTTCATACTCATCGCCCTGATGAAGGAGGCAGTATGACCTCTGAAACGTTGGTAAACATCGACCAGACTACACAGCGCAACAACCCAGAAGACAGAAATCTTCATACTCATCGCCCTGATGACGGAGGCAGTATGACCTCTGAAACGTTGGTTAACATCGACCAGACTACACAGCGCAACAACCCAGAAGACAGAAATCTTCATACTCATCGCCCTGATGATGGAGGCAGTATGACCTCTGAAATGTTGGTTAACATCGACCAGACTACACAGCGCAACAACCCAGAAGACAGAAATCTTCATACTCATCGCCCTGATGATGGAGGCAGTATGACCTCTGAAATGTTGGTTAACATCGACCAGACTACACAGCGCAACAAACCAGAAGACAGAAATCTTCATACTCATCGCCCTGATGAAGGAGGCAGTATGACCTCTGAAATGTTGGTTAACATCGACCAGACTACACAGCGCAACAACCCAGAAGACGGAAATCTTCATACTCATCGCCCTGATGATGGAGGCAGTATGACCTCTGAAACGTTGGTTAACATCGACCAGACTACACAGCGCAACAACCCAGAAGACAGAAATCTTCATACTCATCGCCCTGATGATGGAGGCAGTATGACCTCTGAAATGTTGGTTAACATCGACCAGACTACACAGCGCAACAAACCAGAAGACAGAAATCTTCATACTCATCGCCCTGATGAAGGAGGCAGTATGACCTCTGAAACGTTGGTAAACATCGACCAGACTGCACAGCGCAACAACCCAGAAGACAGAAATCTTCATGTATTGGTCTTATTTATTAACATTTAATATCGAATTTAACCAGAAGTTTAATACCATAAACCAGTCAATCAACTAACAAAGCAACCATTGCTCGTAATGTTTGTCTCATTGATACTCTGATGTAAATTAATATTAATGTCATAAAAGTGCATAAATCTTTTAAATGGCGGTAGTCGGGATCTTCTTTTTGCAACACAAACATCGTGAGAGAGGGAGAGAGAGAGAGGATTTGCCCGTGGCTGGGGTGTACATTCAAGCGATAAAAAGCTTATTGAATCACATCCTATGCCCTGGCAGCAAGAGAGGCAAAGAGCTGGAAAAATACCCTCTTCCTGGTATCAGCGTTGTGATGAAGGCTTTTCTCTCGCTTGCACATTCATTCGCTTGCTTCTTCACTCTTCGGCTTCAGTTCTTAGTCTTCTCCACCTCCAGTTCTTCACATCATCATTAATGGGGTTTACCACAAGTTGCAAGAGAGGAGCATCGGGTCTTTTCCCAGGCTTCTCCGCGGAGTAGAAAGCATCAAGGCGCACGGGGGTTATATTACACTGCAGTACACCGTGCCAAGGTGAATCGCTTCCTTCGCTCAAAGACGACAGCCCTACAAGCGAGCTGTTGACTCTGGAAGCCTTAGTTCCTCGATGTTTATTCTTACCAACATGTGTTTTAACCACAGACAGCTCTCTTGGTTTTTCTTAGTTACTCCGAGTAAACAGACTGACTTTGTCTGACAATAGAAAGCTCAAAAGTTCTCTCAACAATTAATAATAAAGCTCACCATTTGACACGATCCTGAGCCAGCAAAATTAAGTTCAAAATCTTACGACGTATTTCTCCAGGACCTGTTTTAATATTATCCTTTCGTCCCATTCTCAAGTTTCGAAGCGACCCCTTTCAAACGGTTCCTCCATAAAAGCTGCATGTCCGGTCCTCAGTAATTTCATAGATTTGACTACAGTAATAATATTATGTGAAATATATAGGCCTGACATAAATCACAAAATTTGTACATATTATGCGCTTTCGTACGTTCAAGAAATGGTCGCTTGAAGATTTCATATCCGCTAGTTGCATCTCCGAAATTATAGAGCGGGCTTCCATGGAGTTTGATAACTCCCATAGACCCCGTCTGAGATTATCCTCCCATCTACGTCTAGGTCTCCCCAGCGGTCTCTTCCCCTCAGCCTTCCCAAATAGTGGACCCAACCAACCAGATGGCTTACGGAAACCGAAGGTTCATCACCGAACTAACCAAAGCCCTCCACCGGACCCTGTCCTGGGCCAACAAAATCCGGTCTCCTTCAACTCCTATCTCCCATAGATCCCGCCTGACATTATCCTCCCATCTACGTCTAGGTCTCCCCAGCGGTCTCTTCCCCTCAGGCTTCCCAAATAGTGGACCCAACCAACCAGAAGGCTTACGGAAACCGAAGGTTCATCACCGAACTAACCAAAGTCCTCCACCGGACCCTGTCTCCTTCAACTCCTATCTCTCATAGATCCCGCCTGAGATTATCCTCCCATCTACGTCTGGGTCTCCCCAGGGGTCTCTTACCTTCAGGTTTCCCAATCAATACCCGGTGCACACCTCTTGTCCCATCCATGCGCGCTACATGCTCAGCCCATCTCATTCTTCTCGACTTAATCACCCTGACAATATTGGGGGAGGAATATAGATTTTTAAAACGTAACAAAATGTGGATGTCATTAATATTTACAGCGTTTATTTCGAATCTTTTATCATAAAGATAACATTTAACAAACTAACTGATAGGCTGACTATGAAATTATAGGTTTATCTGTAGTTAGTGCAATTAGCTTTTCGGTAGCAAATTATTATAATAACTTTTCATGAAACAAATGAACATATAATGTACTGAGTTATATACCAGATGGCTAAGAACGCATCTGAAGTTGGATTTTTCTCTCTTCTTTGGGAACATCCGTCATTTTCACTTATGTAATTTCTTTTGAACTAAGTAATGGGCCTAACTTTCTTGAAAATTCTGTCTTTAGAAATAGATTATTATTATTATTATTATGCTTCGGTTGTCTGGAACAATCTTACACAGACAGATTCTAATAAATTAGAAAATATCCAAAGGAAATTTGCCAGATTGTGGAATTGCCGGTTTTTTCAGTTAAATATTACACGTAAATATGAATTGATTTTAACTACTTTAAATTTCAGAACACTTTATACTAGACGAAGGCATCTTGATGCTTTATTTCTGATTAATGTATTTAAGGGTAAAATAAATTGCAATTCAATCATGGACACTGTTGGTATTCGTGTGTCGTCAAGGCAAATAAGAGAATTTTCTAAGTTCAGTGTGTGCAGTCCGTTTAGACATAGTCCTTCAGCCAGGTGTGTCATTACTGCAAATGACGTAAATAAATTTTTGGACGTGTTTGGTATAAGCATTGTTTCTTTTGAGGGCACTTTCTCAATAAGAGAAATAATTTAGAGAGTGGCCTTGATTGGATTTAGCTTGGTTATTTGTTTTATTTTGTTCCTTGTATTTTATTAGTGTTTTACATTTATACTAATGTTTACCTAGATGGATTATTTTTTTATCAAATTTCTATCTTTGTATTAGTGTTTGCCTGTCATAGGCTCTTTGCTGTTGGCAAACACTCAACAAAGGAATTGAACTATTATTATTATTATTATTTAGTTTTATTTATTTTATTTATAATTATTAAATTAAATTATATTACTTAGGTATCGTATTTAGCCCATTTATTTGTGAAATATTATTCAATATATGAATCGAATTATTATTATTAATATGGTATATTTATATATTTAGTTAAATTGTTTGTTTGTTTTACTTTTAAATTAATTTCTTATTATATTTTATCCTGTACTCTGGTTTAGTGCTTGGCTGTTATTGGCCTCTCTTGGCTGTTGCCAAGCACTCTAATGAATGAATTGAATTGAATTATTATTATTATTATTATTATTATTCTATTGCTTATTTTTCCATACGAAGTTTGTTGGCAATTGGTTTTGTTCTTCGAAACCGCATTCCCCGGAATACGAGGTGCTGGCCCCTGAAGTCTAGAGGAATGGCGAATCTAAACCCTCTTTAGAAGTTCTGCAGGAAGAATCAATAGTTCGCGAGTGGTCACTGGAAACCGAAAAGCGGAGAAAAGAAAATCAGCTTAAGACCCTTTGCGATCGTTGAAAGATGGGAAGAAGGCAATTGGTCGCTGTTCTCAAAAAGGTGAATCCCAGAACCAATTCAACAACGTATGGGCCCTTCTGTCTGCCTTCATAAAGGAGAAATGTGCAGCGGGGAAAGAGACGAAGGAGTAGCGCATCAAAAACTCAAACCTTCCGACAGAAAACCTTTAAATCCCCCGCCCCTCCCAATTCTAAATCGATATCCTATAGGTCAAACCTCCTCAAAGACGGTGTTTCTGAACTTGAGAAACATGCACGTGGACTTCTTGTTCGCATTGAAATACCAGACCTGAAGCAAACGTAATCAGGTCGAAACGTTGCGGTGCAGTCTGTACGTCTTGGGTTTTTAATTGGGCAGGATTTACAGCCAGCGACGTTTAGTCTGGTAGAAGTTTACCGACGTTTCAGAGGTCCTTGCTGCCTCCATCATCAGGGCGATGGTTCCCTTGATGACGGCACAACAACCCAGGAGACATCCATCTTAAAACTGGTCCAATTGTCTACAGCAGTGGTATTCAACCTGGGGTACGCGTACCCCCGGGGCTACGCGAAGATATCTTAGGGGGTACGTGAAATTTAAAAAAAATATATTATTTTATGATAAACACTAAATAATCAGTAATATAATTTATTTAATTTATTTCAGATGTAGATTATATACTATGTATAACTTGAATTATTCACCAACAACTATGGGGGTACAAAGTTGAAGAGAAATTATATCTGGGGGTACAAGAACAAAAAATGTTGAATACCACTGGTCTACAGCAAAGAACGACCCGGAATGACGCATGTAGACGCCGGTAGAGGCGCGGGTACGACTTTCTTGATAATAACGATGGCCAAACTGCCCTAGGGTTCACATGGCCCCTTACCCAGTGGTTTGTATTTTTTTTTTTCATTTCACCAAATGTTAATCCCATCGAAATGTAGTATTTAAGAACAAAAGTATTGTATTTATCTTAATGAGATTTAACATATTTTGTTGTATTTTAACAAACTGTGTATTTACAATAAGCACGCAGACCAGCTACAAGCCTTCAGAAAATTCTCTATAACCCTTTGGTGTCCGGTAATGTTCCGGATAGTTCGTGGATGTTCGAGTGAACATAATACGACGTTTAAAACACCTCTCGTCCGTCGTTTTCATCTCCGGAGATGGCGTGCTACACGACCAGCCAGACGAACAGACACGACTTCCCCTTTGTGAGTCAATTTTATGGGTCTCGTTCAGACAACGTAAAAAAAACGATATTTTATAGGAAATTCGTAATTTAATACGCCTACTCCGATCGTTTTAAGAGTAACTGCTTTTCATCTTCGTAACAACAGACATAAATCTTTAGGTCTTATTCATTGTCCTTAGAGTTCGTCTCCTTTTTAATTTACATTTGTGTGGTATAGAAGAGGATAATTCTAAAATCTGAGTCCTAAAAATTTGTTATTTACTGTACTTTATACAAAGCAAATACCCATTAAGCGATCAGTTAACAGTTTGAGGGGCTGTTTCTGTCGTGAATTATTTGTTTTTATTTATATTTCTTTATTTATTTTTATTTATTCATAATATTGTTCCTATTTTGGGTTTGCCTTTATTTGGCTATTATATTTAATGTTGTAACATGTATAAGTTTATTTAATCTGTTTGTGTAATATTTTTTTAATTTTTATTTCATTATTATTATATGTATTATCAGTGTTTGCCTGTTATTGGCTTCGTGCTGTTGGCAAACACTTAAATAAATGAACTGAACTGAATTATTAATATTATTACCATCATCATCAATACGATATTATGATATTATTTATTTTAAAAAGTAAAGTAAAAAAGTAAATTTAAGCGACAGGAATTGTAAATGTGAACTGGACCCGTCTCCAGATAGATACATCGACTTACAATTATCACATTTCATTATAATTCGTTTATAGAATACGCGACTGTAGAAACGCCAAGGCTACAGTGGCGCCATATGGCTCTTTATCACTGAAAACTTACGGTAGAAACAGTTTAGTGACGTGAAGATGTGGAAGTGGTTCGCTGTGTTGTTCCTGACTTGTACTCAGGTCCCCAGAAGGTGGGCAGGGCTTAAGCCGATGTATTGATTTATGCTATGAAAACCGGATATTTGCATTGATTGTGCTTAGAAAAACATCTCGTTTACATTCTTTATAGTTTAATGGAAATATAGTATTTCTTTCCAACCACTTATTTTCCTCTCATTACAGCCTAATTTCCGTACGTGGTGACATTGGACCTCTGTACGACACGATAAAAACAACGCTATTTTACATTTTATAACGTGACAGCATGATTTTGCTGATGTATGGAATAACAGAGAAGTTATGTAAGTACACGACATTAGTACGTATCAAGACTTATAAAAAGATATTTATTGCATTGAAAACGAGTACCCAGTGAAAGTTGTAGCGTCATTGTACTCTTTTATCAACAAGAATTGGATTCTTCCTAGTTAAATAGGTTAATCGTTACTTCGGCATGATAATAAGAAAGGTGGGTCAACCCAACTTTCTCTTTTTAGTCCATCTGTTGTCGTCTTAATGAAACTTGACTGTGTTGATATTTATATTCATTTAATATCGTACGCTTTCGGTTTTATTATTATTTAGTGTTCTGTCTGAGGACAGGTCCATATGAACAGGATCCTTCCATCCTTTTCTCGGACTGGGACCTGTTCATATACGTTCTTGGCAGATGATCCAGAAGTGGTTTGCCATTGCCTTCTTCTGTGTGTGAATGGAGTAATTGTTGGGATGCCACGGAAGCCCCCGGAGGAAAACTCCGTGTTGCCTAGACCACGGCCTTGCCCAACACAAGTTATAAATTCGGGCACCACCGGGAATCGAACCCGAGGCCAGCGTTCTAACCGCTAGACCACCTCATCTTATTATTATTTAGTGTTCTGTCTGACGACAGGTCCATACGAACAGGATCCTTCCATCCTTTTCTCGGACTGGGACCTGTTCATATACGTTCTTGGCAGATGATCCAGAAGTGGTTTGCCATTGCCTTCTTCTGTGTGTGAATGGAGTAACTGTTGGGATGCCACGGAGGAAAACTCCGTGTTGCCTAGACCACGGCCTTGCCCAACACAAGTTATAAATTCGGGCACCGCGTTCGGTAGGGCTTCTTTTGTATGAATTAGCCAAAACAAAGAAAGTAGGACCCATTCAGTCCCCGTAGGATTCCAATCTTTGTGCGCTCTACAAAACCGTGATCGATTTTGATGGAGCTGATATCGTGGTCATCGGATTACAACTGAAATGATTATTAACATTATCATTTATATTACCTGTTATCGTCATTATCATCGTCTCTTAATGTGGGCTAAGAACAATTAATTATCAGTTAATCAGAAATTTCTGTATGTTGGTATTTGAGCTACAAAAATACGACGTGAATTTGACGCAAGATTTTCAGGAAACTTTTGTTTGCTTTCCTGCTGTTTGCCTTGGGTCCCTTATTGCATGCGTCTGTAGGCCCTACTCGTGAACATTAGAAAATCCAAAAAGTTATCAGCGACATAGAAAACTTTCTACTCTTTGTATCAGCGTAGTTCCTCTTGGCTATAAGATTCCTTTAAAGTTATAAGAAACTCCTGCTAATGCCACTATGAGAGTTTTAAGAAGATAGTGTTTTGTTCGCGAGAACGTGCTAACCCCTGAAAGAGCGAACGTCAGTGTGATTCTAGGATTTTGAGGAAATGGTACTCCTTCCGTCGTTTAGATTTGTTATTGCCGTAAAGGCCAACAGGAAATCTATAAATTATTAGTCCCTAGATTACTGGATTTTCTGGTAACCGGCAACGAACTCCATACAGTTAGGCCAAGAACCTAATAGCTTCTATATTCGAAAAACTTTTTTAAAATGTCGTCTGGAACTGAAAGATCTTTATTAAGGTCTTAATCCTATTTACAGCAGCTCCTCTGACCAATTATGAGAAACAACAAACGATGGATAATCTCTAAAATTTTAACTAAAACTATTGCAATATCCTTTAGAATTATTTTTTCCGCTCTTTGGCTTATATAACAAAGTTACGTAAATTTGCCAACACAAATTTTGCAGTAAGCAGACAGGAGAGAGAGTCACGTGCAGTAACCACAGTCATTGGTCCAGTAGTTACATCACGATTAACCCCTGCAGCCAGGTACTTCGGAGAGAAGTGGCTCGTTCTACTTAATTTTGAGGGAAAGTAGGCATAATAAGTTTTATTCCAGAAATGTTGGTCAGAGAAGTGAATTTCGGAATGGTAGCCTGTGTTCAAAAGCTCACAATCGATTTCTTTCCAGTTTCTTCTACTATTCTGCCAATCTCATATTTTATTCATTCCAAGATTAATCTCTTAAGCAAGTTATTTATATTAATTCACATTAGTCTACAATCATGACCATTACACAATAGTAAGCTTTCTGGTATTTTGTGTCATCGCGAAGTGGTCCTGATTTGAGTTATCTGCGTTCCTTTGTTTTATTCTAATCACTATGCTGCTGATTCTGTTAGTATAATAACTCCGAGTTAAAATATTGTTCCTCTTTTCCACTCAAGTTCCTCCCCACAAGAAGACTGCTTACTGAAATGCTCCCTTCCAGACACAAAACTTTTTAATGGAGTACATGTGGAGGGCAGAGGACTCCGTTCACTTCTGTCAACATGGCAAAGCCTCCCTGGGATTGGAGGAATCAGGAGTTCAGACTCTGTTCGGTTAATTTCATTCTTCGTTTATATTTGACTTGCTGATTGGATAGTTTGGTACTTTCCTATCCAGAAACTCTTCTTGAAGCCTCCATATTTTTCTGGGTCAATATATGTCGCACGTTTTAAGAAAGAGTGTAATAAATGCTCTTTTATTATATCAGCATTAGTTAAATCCATGTTAATTGACAGGAGGACATATTTTACTTTCGGGTTAAATTTTATTGTAACAAGACTCACAGAATTAAAAACGTACTTGACATGAAATATAGTTTTCATTAAAACCACCTTCATATTTCACGGTCTAGACTCTCTAGCGCGGTCCCATACAAAATTTATTCTGAAGAAATTAACCATTCAGGTAAGCGATAAATTCGTTGGTGACATTTGAGGTTCTCACGGAGGCGAGTATAAAGATACTGTCTTCTAGGATGTGTCGCCGTGAAGTCTGGTCAAAGTTTACCGACGTTTCAGATGTTCTTGCTGCCTCCATCATCAGGACGATTACATAGGCTGGAAGCACCTCTTAAATCTCTGAAATCTCGGTAGAATTCTACCCGACTACACAATGAAACATGACAGAAAACATCTTGTTGAACTCCTTAGTAATAAATCGGCCTATTCAAAAGCGTGTATACACAGGACAGCACAAAATAGAAACGCGTATATGTTGTAGGAAGTAGTCCATTGGATGGTGTGGAATGGATTAATCTGGCTGATGGTAACAACCAGTGGCGGACTCTAATGAACACGATAATAAGCTTTCGGGGTTTTTGACCACCTGAGCGACTATTAGCGTCTCAGAATTGTTTTCACTGCATTGAGTTACGTTATCTTTTTCGGATATCAGATAGTGGTCAGAAGCTCAGTTGGCTCCCCTTAAAGGCTTTATATCAGTCATAGGCTACCAGAATGCAGTCTTTTGTCTGCTAGAGCGTGATCAATTTGACTGTGTCTTCCCACCAGGAACAGTTCAAGTGTAGGTCTCATATGTGGGAATGTTGTAGGCTACTTTATTGGCTATTAGATTTTATGACGTGACAAACCTTCCTTCTGAGTTGTTGGTTTCAAAATGTCCTCTGTCCCCACATTGCGTTGAAACCTCATAAAATTGTCAAGGGGATTAAGGAGACAGTTTCCCATATATATTATCCATTATAAGTTTATATTTACTTTTGTTGTCAGTTGATAGATCTATCATTATGGTTAGAAATATTTATTGTTAAGAGAACTTACCTATTATAAAATTTAAACTAGATTAAATCAGTATGTATTTATTATTCCAGTCTATACACAAACTTAATTTAAAAATGTTGTTGTTAAAATTATAGCGCTTTTCATCGTATTAACAACAACATTTTTAAATTAAGTTTGTGTATAGACTGGAATAATAAATACATACTTAGTTCAACACAAACATGACGCATCTAAGCTACAAATAGATTAAATCAGTTCGGAATAGGGATCAATGATGATTTAGTGAGAATGAACCTTTGAACTCCATGAAGGCAATCGATGTCTCGACCGTCTGGGTAACATTATTTGCCCAAATAAAACACGTCACGCTGAGTTAGCTTTAACGTTTATATTTACATACTTGTTCTCTTATATAACAGCAGTGATATGAATAAATGTCCAAATTCTGATATTTTAAAATATATGTTTACGGTTGAGGAATTGGTATCAATCCGCGGACCAGCTGCAGAGTACAGCAGGTTCAAAAGATGATCTAGGGTGCATAACGAAAATAACGTTATTTATAGTAATGGAACTGTGACAATCAGATTTTTGTATCAGACAGATATTTTCAATGTCATGCTTTCATTCTGTATAAAAGGGTCACACATTCAAGATTCCATTTCACTCGCATTGACAGTCGAAGCTGTACGCAGTATGCTACAATGTGAAATAAAGGATTTTCGATTTGTGTCCACCCCCTGAGCAAGCGGGCACCCCACCGATTCCAATCGAGTCCAGGAAATTTGATTTATCGAAGACGCGATGAATGGACTCCCGGCTGCATATTATAACAAGTTTCTCCTTAATATTTGAGGTTTTCAGCGCGGTGGAAATGTGGGTTGAGGCCGTCTGGGTTACGACGCGTTCCTCCAAAATTACATGACGTCACAAACCAGAAGATCTGTCCACATATTTGTCTTTGTATCTTTCAAAAGAGAATTTTGTTTCTTTCTTATAATCTTTCAGACACAACAGTAAGGTTACTTGGCATATTGGCATATTTTACGATGACTACTTGTTCCCAACATCAACACACAGCTTTTAATATGTATGCCTATTAGTTAATCAATTTGTCATACTTATTTTGGTATTATGAGACCGTATTCAGTGTCCGCGTTACCTTGGCCTTAATACAATATATTTGGTCCTTTTAACATTGGCTTTGTTATTGTCGTGTTTTGGTCAGCTTGTTAGTTTTTGTATGGTAAATTTGGCGCACTTTCTGTAGTAATGCAGATGTTTTAAAATCACAGATTAGGCTGATCGTAATGTACTAACGTAGTATGACCCGTCAAAGCTGACGGGAATGAACACTTTTGTGTTTGACATTAATACAGTTTACTATACATAGCATTATCCTCGCAAATATTACTGAAAGTACGAAATCTATTACGTTTCTTTTATTTTATGGAGACGTATCAATATAAAACAGACCCCCTGACTCCAGGCTCCCACTCCGCCAAACATCCATCTTTTTTCCATCATAGCCTCGGCTACATTTCTTGTCACCAGAGACGCCACCGTCAGAGCTTAATTTCAATTTTTCTACACAGCTTTCTTTGAGTAACTGTTGAAATCTATTGCACTTAATTCCTTAATTACTTTTGCGTTGAGCGTTAATTAATATAGGCTACCAGACAGGATACATTTCATTACATTGTACATTAATCTGAGCATATTTTCCAAATTTGTATATCCTACATCGTATTTCTCATAAATATTCTTAATTTATGAACAGCTGTTAACATACCCGTTATGCCTGCTACTCTAGCCTGACGTAATCATACTCATGACCTAAGATAGGCCAAGAACTTTGGGTGTCTTAAATTTATCACCGTCCTATATTCTGAATGTAATCATTATAGGCCTGTCTGACTAAATTTCAGATCAGTCTGGCCGTGTAGTAATATTACTATACTAATGGGAATCGCCCGTTGAAATTCTAGAAGGAATTCCTTCGTATATTCATCTGCTTTCGTCCTTTATCTCGTATTTCTTTTCCATTCCCTTAAAATGAGAACAATAGCAATACTAATATAAAGTTATTTGAACAGTTTTGTCACCCACATTAGAAGTAGCCCTGCTTATAAAAGTTGCCTAATTTAGCAGCAAAATGAGACATTCTGTCATCTGCCTCACTACCTATAACATAGTTAATCATGCGTAACAAACACATAATCACTCAACCATAAACTGTATTCCATTAGGCTCATACACACACACACAGGAAAGTCACAACATAACCTAACCAGAACACAGGAATATTCATAATACCAAGTAGAAATCCCATATAGCACAAGGTCATTCCAACAGACGTACATAAATGATGCAACGGAATATGACAGACAGACGAAAGATGTATTTGAGTATGTGACAGTCACTTAGAAAGCCACAAACTGTCAGAAGAAATTATCACAATACAACAAAGTTGGAAGATTACAAATTGCCCTGGAGTACACGCAGTTTCCACACGCGCTCTTTGAACCTTGACATTCTGAATGCTCCTAGTGGTCACGAATAGATTTGATGAAGGCGTTGACGTCATTCATGAACACATTATTAGTATTTCTTTTCTGTTGTTTCATTTATCATACACAGATTTCCCGGAGGATAGCATATTTTCAGCCAGTGGATATCACAAACTTCAAAAAACAACTCCATGGAGGGGGTGTTCTTCAGAAGTTAATAGTACTCTCAACTAGTCAAGAAATGCCCTTTCTTTCATGAAACCGGAAGATTACCGTGTTCACAAGAACCCTAAAATCCGGACGGTGGGGAAATTATATCCCCACGCCCAACACCCAGGCTAAGTGACCACGTCTTTCCGGTTGTCCGCGTATACTTATTTAATATATTCTTAACTACGCTCCATATCTGGAATCCTCGTCCTGTTCCATGCCGATACCCTGATAATAGAGGCAGTAAGAACCTCCAGAACGCGTGTCCACAAGACCGGGGACACTGGCGACAATTATTAAGGATTTAAGCTTTCTACATGGCGACGCTGTCGAAGGGGAACGAGGTTTGTGGTCTCTGCTTTAATATTAAGCTTCTGTATGGTAAACAGAGCTTACATTTTGAATGTGCCACGTGCGGGATATTTAGGGCCGGCATGTTGCAGCCCGAGAACTATTATTCATTGTCATTACGTACCGTCCTTGTTCATTGCCGCCTGGAAACACTTGTTGAGTCTGCAGGCCCGACACTGGTTTCGGTGCGTCTTGTCAATAGGACAACGTCCCTTTAGGTCGCCGGCCGCTTTGCAGGTGTACACTCGATTACGATGAATGCTTCTTTTGAAGAACCCGGAACAACCTGTAATATCACATTAGGCGAGCTTAAAAGCAGCTTTTGTGTGCGGAAGTACCGAGGAAAATCCACAGTCGCCATGGCTCCCAAAATATTACTGATAGCGCCTACAAGTTTGTGCATATTATTCTGAAAATTTATATTTTTGCATATTATTTCATATTCGTGCCATGTTAACCGTGTTAGCCAGGCTAACACTTTGATCTTTACTTCCGTGGTTCAGTGACACTCCATGCACTAGGACACAGCAGAACCAATCGATAAAATACATCGTTAGCCAGCTAATTAAGGATTACATTCGCCGTGAGCATACACTAACAACCCCTTCTTGGATAGAGATGGCTAACGACGCATTTTATATGGTCGATTCTGCTGTGTCCTAGTGCATGGAGTACCACTGAACAACAAAATTAAAACAGAAGACTTGTGGTTTTTCATTCACAGTGTTAGCCTGGTCAACACGGTTAACATGAACGCTACACCTTATATATATATATATATATATATATATATATATATGCGTGTGTGTGTGTGTCCTGGTTCCTAGTTTTCGAGATGGCTACAAAGTACATAAGAGATGTGTGCATGCCTGACTATGACAATTACAATCATTATATTAATATAATCATGGATAAATGCAGGGAATAGACGTAAATTTGATTTCGATGTCTATTGAGTGGAGGTGGAGTGGACCTAACATAACCAAACCTAACCTAAGCTAACTTAAAATAAACTATCCTACATTTACTTAAATATAACCTAACATAATTTATCTAATTCTAAACTAACCTAGCCTAAGCCAATATTATGAAATTTAAAGTAACCTGAGCTAACAGAACGCAACCTGACTTAACCTAACCGATCCTTATCTTAACTAAACTTATGTAACTTTCCTGAACATAACATTTCTTAGCGTAACGTAACGTAACCAAGAGTAATCCAACCAAACATAACCAGACTTAAGCTAACCTCACATGCCTATCATAGGCTTTCGGGCAAAGTAGATTGGTAAGAAATGTGATAAGCTTTTGTCTAGTTTCCCCGCACTTCATTGGTAGAAAATAATCCCCTTGGGCACTGATAGTTATTTCGCTGGCCAAAAACTTCCCTGATGTGGTATCGTCATCGTAGTTATCACAAAAACTTATTTTCAGAGGCAGATATTTCACTTCTTCATAGCCTGTGTGTGTAACACAGAATCTACAGACAGGCCTGCCAACTATGTCTAAGTATCGGAAGAGATATATTTTCTTAATGTTTTGCAACCAAAATTTTGTTCGAATTTCTTGTTTGTCAGTGCCTTTCCATGACATCCTTCATGATTTAGTCGTCTTAGCAGTGTTAGGTGGATGGAGTAACTTATGAATCTTCTAATTTAGTACTTTTCCGTTCGTTTAAATCATATTTGTTACAGAGAATAAGTTAGTGATGAAATTAAACCGAATATGATTTCCATTTGTAGCTTAAGAACTTTTTATCTGAGCTTTTTTTTTGTCCGTAAGCTTGTTTACCGAGTGCGTTCAGTTCTGATTCTTAAACTGTGTTTGAGCCGTGTTAGAGCTACATGCAGGACCAATCAATTCAAGCGGAAGGAATTGTGGTTATCAGTGAGGAACGCATGCAAAAAATATTGCTCGCAGCGGGATGCGAACTTGACACATCAGAACTCGTCCGCCAACACCATTTCCGTCGTAAACATCGTGGAATTTAAGATCAACAGCTAACCTCTTACATTAATAGTGTGTTGTATTTATATTAATGAATTTACCTAAGAGGAACATGCCACATTTGTGGAGCGCATTTACGCTACGCATCAATTTGTCATTTGGGCTTGCAAAATTTCTTATAAAAATTAAAACGTAAGAGAATATTTTATTAAAAAATGCTTTACAGTAGTCGTTGGAATTGTTTATAGTTGTTGCATCAGTATTATTTATTATCAGGAACGTAATTTGCTATGCTTACACTCGTCTGAACTTTTGCTAAACCCAGAGCCACGCTCACAACTTCAGCATAAGCACAACTGGTTATTTGGTTAGAATAAAAGGAAACCTGACCCCACCATTTTCACAAATGTCCTCCTTTGAGCTTACCGTCGCAACTGTAAATTCCGTAGTGCTTCCCGGAGCTCCTGTCGCCACACACCTTGCAGGGGATATCCAGGAGACGATCTCCTGAAACCACACATACACACACGTGTCTATTAGTGCGTTTCAGGAACTACGTACTCGAAGGAAAACTAAGAACTGAGTCTCTGATAAGACGGAGTTGGGGATCGAAAGGTCACTTAATCCATATTAAAATACGAGGCGCGTCCCAAAAGTAAGTTTCCCTGGGGCCGTTTACAGAAACAAAACACAGTTTCATGGAAATATTTATTGCAACAGATACAGCAAGTGTCCAGCTATTTTTCAACATATTCGCCACCGGAATTGAGACATTTGTCATACCGTGGGACCAACTTTTGAATACCTGTGTCGTAGAAGTCTACCGCCTGGGATTGGAACCACTGTGTGACAACCATCTCCGCCTCTCTGTCATTCTCAAAACGCTGACGCTGACCGGACAGGAATTTCTTGAGGTGTAGGAAAAGATGGAAATCACTGGGAGCGAGGTCCGGGCTGTAGGGTGGATGATTAAACACCTCCCAGCTGAACTCCTGCAGGAGACTTGCTGTCCGTCGAGCCGTGTGCGGCCTAGCGTTATCACTGACCGCACTTCACAGTCGGCGGGAGCTGGAATAAGAACCTCCATCTTCAACAGCTGCAACGATGCTACTGTGAGAACGCGGGAAGTGCCGTTAGTGCATGCGCCATGCTACGTCATTGCTCTATCACGTACGCACAGTCGCTTCGCGCAATATAAGGTTTGCTAGCTGTGGGACGAGTGGGAAACTTACTTTTGGGACGCGCCTCGTATATATTGATTGTTGAAATTAAACACAATTTGAATTGATTAATAAACATACATCGTTGCTGTGACAATACGTGAGCTCATTCAGGTAACTTCCTGTTGTATCCTGTTCGTTAGTGGTCCAGTCCATCAGTTCTCTTTCAACAGTCGAAGTGCAAGGATGTCTTTTTCACAGGTGCTACACGTTTAGAGAAGCATTTTTCGATTCTCCTGTACAGAATAAATCGACAGTATCTCGTCTGATCAATCAGAATATTGAGCTGTGCGTTTCAAACGCTGCTGTAGAAACTCTTCACCGATTTGCATCTGAACGCGGTGGCCATCTCTAACACTTAATGAGACATTGGTTTATTTTAATTTATAAAATAGTGTAGTTGCGTCATATTGTGATTTATTAAATTAAAATTAAATTATTTGGTTATTCCGTCAAATCACAATAAAGTTGATCCATTATATGAAAATATCTGGACACGACCTCCAAAACTACACTACGAAAAATTGTAAAAAATTGTAATTGAGTTTTAAATTTAATATAATTTTACACCTGATGATGGTTTAATAAAACCGAAACATGTTGTAACTGTTCCAATTGTAAATCGATTATTCGATATGGAACACAGAATGATATTTTAATTATTTTAATTATCTTATTTTAAATACATTGTGATTTGACGGAATAACCAAATAATTTAATTTTAATTTATTTTAATTTAATTTAATTTTTCTTTGAAAAGTAGAACGTGTGCGAAAAAATTGTTTCATTACTTTTCTACCAGCCTGTTTTGCTGCCAGGAGATTCAACTGCTTCGGGTCCAATGCAAATTTCAATCCAGTTCATATCCTAAAAACGTGTTTCCAAATTCTGAATTTTAATTCTATCCTCACACTACCACATCTTCCTTTAAACATTTCGATCTCTTAAAAACATTTTTCCAACCAAAGTTGTGTTTTTATTTCTTGAAGATTTCTGTCTTCTGGGTTATTGCGTCGTGTAGTCTGGTAAAAGTTTATAGATGCTTCAAAGGTCCTTGCTGCCTCTATCAGGGCGATGAGTCGCCCTTATGATGAACTTCAACCGGACTACACGGCTCAACAACCCAGAGGACAGCCATCTTCAGAGTCACCACCGCGAAAACCTCAAATCCTACATACTTCTCATTTCTCACAACGGGGAAAACTCAATGTTAATTCCCTCAGTCTGTTCGGGAGAATGTCAGGGTAGTTAAAATGTTAAGGTAGGTCTATGTCACGACCTATTTCTCTCACAATCGTCCACGAATTCTACTTTATCGCTATCATTTTACGTTAAACGCTGTAACAATTTTTGTATTTGTACAGTATTTAAATAATCCAACAAATTTGCCGTGTTCACTATCACGTTCTGAAACAAGACAACTAGATTTTTCTGAATTTTGTATTGTGCGACGATTGGATAGGTAGCTGATAATTATTTTAGGCTTCATTTTAGCTACATCCGTTCTTATGTCATGTAGTAAGTTCCGGCTGAGCGTTTGTAGTTGCCCCATCCATGTTCTTCAAGAGAACCGATGTTGCTAGAGGAGTCTGAGTCAATGTTAAAGGTAGATAGGTGGTTGTGGTTTTGTGAAGGGGCTAAGAACCACTCCCTTGTCTGTCCTGCCTCTGGGCACACGTAAGGGGAGATAATTGGTTTGTCAATCGCGCACCTACTGTGGGCTACACCGACTGCTATGAATCGATTTCTTCTTGGACTGAAGACTAGACAGTTGGAAGGCCTCTTATCTCGCCACGATGCCTCTCGTCTTCATCCTTGTGTTCAGATGATGACATTATTATTCATTGCTACTGACTGCGTGGTAGACGACCGAAGTTCGACTCCTACTGCTACTACTACTTAGATGGTTCTCGGAGAACCACACGTAGTTTGACGTTAGCAACACTAATGTCTGCTTCTGAGAACGAACTTTGTGGATCTCGAATTAATCTCACGGCTACTATTAAAGATCTTGGCGTCTTTCTGTTAGCTCAGAACTTTATTTCGACGGTCATGTAGACTACATATTAAGCGAGCTTCTAAGTTGGTGGGTCCTATTCAAACTGTAACTTTTTTTCCTTAAATATGTTCACAGTCTTCTGATGTTGTATTTTAATCTACTCATACCTAAACCTGTTGACGTCAGCAAGCCTGAGTTCGTTCAGAAGTTCCTCTTGGCGTGTTCCCCGAGTACATTGTAGTTACGTGAATGCTTTATAACGCCTTGTCGAAGTTAAATTCTTTTGTTCTTTGCTTGAAACTGTAGACATTCACTTTCCTACTCGAAATTTTAGAGATTTTCCTTCGGAATTTAAGCTTGCCTTTAATAATTTTATCTTATCTGTGAGTTGAAGAACTTGATGTTCCAGACTAGGCTTGTGTGGTCTATTTAAGCTTTCATGTTTTAATTTCTTTAAAGCGATTTTATCTGAATTGATACTGATAAAATGAGCGAAGAGGTAGATTTAGCACGGCTCCGGTTTTACGCGGTATTGATTGACATAGACGTTTAGCTATTGTTCTGAACAGTGGGCCCGTTGCAACACTGATGACAAAGCCCCACGAAAGCAATTTCTGTTAGCTGTAATCCAAAAGTGCGAGCTTTTATTTGGTTTAACTTTTTTTTTTTGTCGTCAAGCCTTGCAATCCGAAGTTGCCCCCAAGGTCGATGAGATGAGAGAGTGTGATCGGGGTTGTAGAGGGGGGAGGGGGTACTATAATAGGCGAAGCTGGGACAGTTCCCATGCATTGGCTCAGAGGCTACTAGGCTACATTTCAAGCCACCCAGCCTACTAATAAGGCTAGAGGCCAATCAGGGGTGTCACGCCTCTCAAGAACCAACATCAGGAAGTTGACATTTAATTACGCGACATGTGACCAAAGTCGTCTCGTTTCGGCTTCGATACTGTTCAGAGAATGTCGATATTTGATATCAGAATTTAATTCGTATCGATCCAGCGTGGCCTATAATTTACGTAGCTCAAAACGAACATCAGCGGTGTAGGATTTGAGATTATTTATTATTTAGTGTTCTGTCTGACGACAGGTCCATATGAACAGGATCCTTCCATCCTTTTTTCGGACTGGGACCTGTTCATATACGTTCTTGGCAGATGATTCAGAAGTGGTTTGCCATTGCCTTCTTCTGTGTGTGAATGAAGTAATTATTGGGAAGCCCCCGGAGGAAAACTCCGTGTTGATTAGACCACGGCCTTGCCCAATACAAGTTATAAATTCGGGCACCGCCGGGAATCGAACCCGATTGAGATTGGCTGTATGTAATGTGGTAAAAATTTGCCAGCGTTTCAGAGGTCCTTGCTGCCTGCCTCCATCATCAGGGCCTTTACCGTCCTGATAATGGAATCCCATGATGAAGGCAGCAGATGGCAAATCAATAGCTTCTACATTAAACTAACTTCTGTTTTCTCTTTCCTGAATTTTGGTACGCATAAACGTAAAAAAAAGATAATAATACTAAGCCTAAAATTCCATAAATCGGTGTATTAATCATGATTTTTATTTTTCTTGAAGTAACCTGAGCAAATGGAGTATTCTGAGCTGGACGGAGCATGGGTTGATGGACAACTTTTACCTTTTACATAAATGCTATAGCCTGTTCATGTAAGCGTTCAGGATTTAGGAAGAGCTCGGCGTAACTGGTTAATGGAGACACCAGGGTTTTCTCTGCCTACGTTTTTATCCTCCGTGCAACAGACTAGTTAGAGTTAGTCTCCTTCTAATCTGATTATTCTTTCTCTCTTATGTGTTAGCTATATTTCTTTACAGGCGAAAGAAATCTTTCTTTCTTCTTTAAATATCGCCTGCCTTTTAATGATTTACGCTTGGAAAATCTTCTTTCATGTTTTTTTAAGCTTGTCTCAAGCGTTTGTTAACTTTGCAGTGTCTGTCTCTGTGTCGTATATCTATTTGCATGTATTATCAGCTTAAAATCTATTTTGGTGAAATTTCGTACTGAAATCTTTATTTAACTTCCAAGAAATCGCATTTACTTACAGTAGAAATAAATACTGAACAAGGGTAAATATGACATTCCAGTTTCTAAATGTCTTCTTAGCTATTCTGCATACCGCTGTGATATGTTACTGATGTTTAATAGATTCGTACTTCATATTGTGAAATTTAATTAATTATTCGTTTTTTGTCAGTCTAATCACAATTCATATTTAAAATTTACAATTAAGATAATTAAAATATCATTTTATGTTCCTCATCGAACAATCGATTTACAATTGGAACATCTTTTTACAACATGTTTCGGTTTCTATATAAACCATCTTCAGGTGTAAAAGTTAAAATTATAAACTTAAAACTTTATTACAATTTCTGATATACAACTTTTTGGTATGCAACTTCTGGTATGTTCCAATTGTAAATCGATTGTTCGATGAGGAACATAAAATTATATTTTAATTATCTTAATTGTAAATTTTAAATATGAATTGTGATTAGACGGGCAATAACCGAATAAGTACTGTACTTAAGTCTTACACTAAATTTTGCAATCTTAAAATGCTATTCCGTCATTTAACTGGAGTGAATGAGAAAAATCCAGTACCTCCGGAATACGTAGCAGGATTTATAACTATTCGCGAGTCCGCCATGTTGTTATGATTGTAAGAAATTGGAAAGCGCGAGGCTGGCACAGAGATGCACACAATACCAGTGCGGTGATTTCATAGGTCTAAGGAGACTTGTCTAAAAGTGAAGTAGGATTACAATGGACAGGGACAGTCAGATACAAAAGTAAGTATAAGCAAACTGGTGAAGACTTTAAATTCAAAATAGTTTATACTCTCTTTAATACAGACTAAAAGAGTGAAGATCATATATAAAGGGGAAGTAACTCAAAGGGATTTGTGTAAGACAGAATAGATAAGTCGTCAACTCGCGCAGCCAAGACCAGGTATGCCTGCCCCGGTTAACAAAGGTTATGCGTATTTTATTTCAGAAGTATCGACGAGACACAAAATTCGACAAGGGGAAACTCAAGAAATCTTTTCTTTGTGTTTCGTTAGGAGTACTGCATACAGTTTCTTTGTGGATCAAAATCCTTCCTGAGAAGCTAATAAATAATACGCTTAGCTAGTCGACAAATCCCACGCCATTTGTGGAACCCGAAGGTGGCCACACGAGTCCACCGCCGATCACTACCCTAAGCCAGATGAATCTAACCCACGTTCTCCAAGTTTCCATCTAGTCTAGGTCTTCCGAGTCGCCGCTAACATTCACGCCTTGCAACCGAACCTCTGCACGCCTGTCACATCCTCCTTGGTATGATTACCTTATCAATGCTTGCTGAAGATTGTCCGCCCTGTCGCCTGTGACATTTCGGGTTCTTACGGCGACTACAATAAAATGACATCCGTATGGGACATTGCGCCTTATAATCCCGTAAAAGTTGACCGACGTTTCAGAAGTGCTTATTGCCTCCATCATCAGAGCGACTTATTGAGACTACACAGCGCATTTTTCCATAAGGCTGTAATCTTAATTCTAAACTGAAAACCCATCAGGACGACTTTCGTGTTCAGTACAGGTGATTGCAAATGTTTGTTAAACATTTGTTTTCTTAATGAAGGTTCAGTTTTTAATTTAAAGTGGTGTGACTGATGCCAAATAGAATATTACGTAAATATTTTACTTTTTTTGGTTCTTATTTTCAACTCATGTATTTTTGTGTATCACTTATATTTAAGATACTGCATCAATGCGCAGGTTACACAGCGTTCAAGGATGTGGAAGATGGTACTTAAAGCTGACCCGTAAGGATTTTGAAGCAGGACATCATAGCCTAAGGAACTGTCCAATATTCGCTTTTTGACGTAGAAGGAAACACGAGAAACCTCATTGATGACTCAACATAAATATTTCCAGTGAGCTGGAAGGGAATGTAAAAAGATTTTTGTGCGGTTTCAGGAAATCTTCAACCTAATCCTTAAGTGAACTTAATTTTAACACAGATTAAAATGACTGAAGTTCCAGTGTGCTTCTGCATTTCGATCGTAAATCAGAGACCATATATTTCAGCTTCTTTCCTTGGAATATGCTGGTTTGATCCAATCGCAAGACGTCGGCCTATTAGTAATCAATGTTTTAAGATAACAATTAACGCCATGGCGGCATGATTTCTGACGTATTATATATCTGTCTTCACTGCTGAGGAATATTTACAAATTTTCTGTCTATGGAATTAGTAACCGACATAATTAATAATTGAACTTTGTAAAAATTATGAATTCCACCTGCATATTTTTTTTTTTTTATTTTTTTTTTTAAAACTGAAGGAGCTGTAGCAAACGAGACAGTACAGCGAGAGGTAGACTAATGGTCGATTCACGGAAAGGATGTTGGAATTCATCTCTGCACAATCACGAGCAGAGGTGCTATAGAAATCGCTTGTCGGCTATGCCGTTAGTCGGTTGGTAGGCAGGCTTATTGACGATAATTTCGGACAACCGTAGCGCGAAGCTGACTAGGGCAGCTGTTAAACCTGTTTAGATAACCAGCAAGATAATATTATGAACAGTATTAATACCTTATTACTCATTATGTCTCTGGAAGACAAAGTCGACTCTGGAACCAGCAGTTCGGGGTCGGCACAGCCAAAAAGATGATTATTAAATTTGTATTATTATTAGACCTATCATAATCATTAACACTGTATCATTACTATTATTGTTATTAGTGTTACTGGTTAGTAGAAACACTATTGACACATTCACCGTCATTACTTTAATTTAAGACGAATTAAACTTGTAAGAAACGAGGCTTAACATGCTAATCGTGTCTGTCCATTTGCTCCTGAGCCCATCCGTCCGTCTGTCTGTCTGTCTGAGTGTTTCAACTTGAAAACCCCTGGGCTGATGTAGATTAAATTTAGTGCGGACATTATGCCGTTAGAGGCAACTTCAGTCGTGTAGGATACTTTTTAATATTATAGAAGCATGACACACGCGCTAACTTATTGGGGTTGTGTAGGGTCTTATGGTGGTGTTAATTAAAAAATATAGCTACAATTCTTGTTGAAGTAATTATTTTGCGGAATTTGAAACAACAGTGATGGTCTGAGAAAATGTTCTTTAGTTTCCAGTTTGAGATTGGTAAGTAATGAACCATTGTAGTTAGACGTGCGGAATTTTCCGTGGAGATGAATCAGTAACACAACATGCATGGACATTTGAGCGTAACACAACAAGTGTAAGATACAGCCAAGGCTTGTAAAGTGTACAAGGTCTCCGAGAAATGTAACAATGTACTGATAATGAACCTAATAATTGTAATAGAATTTTTATAAAATAGGTCAATTTAAAATTATAAATATTTGATAAAAATTACCCGAGTGGAATTTGATCTACGGTAATTTGTGCACGAACCCAGAACGCTAACTCATGACGTACAGTCCACTGTAAGATATAGTGCATAAGAGTAGCTAACACTAGAAATTTTACGAGTTGTTAATGCAGAAATGTTACGAGGCAAATCGCCATCAGACATTAAATTGTTAACTCACTTATAATCCAAACGTATCTGGATGTTGTGTGTGTGTATACACCTAGCTAGGTTCATTCAGAGTGCCAAGGTGTAAGAAACTCTTGTGGAAACTCAGTGTACTCAGGCACGGATTACAGTTTCCAGCCTTATTTCTAAACCATAAAACAAAAAACATGTCTTCCCATGTTTGGGAGAGAAAAGAATCCCAGCACAAGATTTTGAATGAAAATATTAGAACGACAACAAATTAATCAGATCTAATATTTCAGCATTTTTATTCAGACGGCGCAATAGTGACTTTGCGAAGCCCGGAATAATTATTCGCACAAAACAACTTATCTTTACTCTCAATACATTTTTTTTTCGAGTGTTTTCTGATAAACGTAAGATTTGCTAATTAGAATGCAAAGAGAAGTTTCCTCAGTGCGTGAGACCGACTGACGTAGCTCACCTGTTCCCATTCTCCGCATGCAAGACACTGTGACGGCCGGACCTTCTCGTGCCCTCGATGTCCTGATAAGCCCTCACCAGCCCACACCACACCAGTCCTTCATTTAACACAGAGCACTCACTGCCTTTAACTTTAGCCGCGTTGCTGACTGCCGAGATCCTAACAGCAGACGTCCTCAAGGTCTCCTGTCTTTATATACACTTGCCATTTTGTCATGATGTTGCATCCACTGCTCCTCCCTCTCACCCCTTCGCGTCTCTACCCTCTCGACCGTCCTCCCTCGCCTTGTAGCTAGTGTGGGAAATGGTCCAGGTGTGATCGCGCCCAGCATCCCACATACAGTGATGGAGAGAAAGAGAGAAAATACAGAGTCAGGCAAGTAGGAGTGGAAGGAACAGTAGTTTCGAACTAAAATGGTCCTAGTGACTTTTTCTTTTGGGGGATGATTAAAATGTGTAAGTTCTATGTGTCCATTTCGTCTCATGACTTAGGGGAGGGCTATTCTTATCAAAATGTGGAAATATTCTTTTAGTAGCTAGCAAAATTTGGAAGCAGTTTTTAAATCCTTATAACTTAATAAACAAAGGTAAAATATTATAGTTCTAATTTGTTTTCAAATTTGACTGTAAGACTATTTTTGAGACGTCTAGATCAGTGGTATTCAAACTTTTTTGTTCGTGTACCCCCAAATATAATTTCTCTTCAACTTTGTACCCCCCAAAGTTGTTGGTGTATAATTCAAATTATTACATAGTATATAATCTACATCTAAAATAAATTAAATAAATTATATTACTAATTATTCAGTGTTTATAATAAAATAATTTTTTTTTAAATTTCACGTATCCCCTAAGAAGTCTGTTCTAGATCATAAAAATCTTTTAACACATTTGTACCTGAGGTCGTTTGGACATTTTTGTTGTAAATTTATCCTCTTTTAAAGAATCGCTACATTAGCGTTCCGATGTGTCTCAAGATTTAGCGTTTGTTACATTTTGTGTTCTTTCAGAATATGTATACGTCTTAAATTGACTGATATTTAGATATACTTAAAGATTCGTTACAAATATTAAATCGAATCTGAATATTCTAAAATATAAAATTGCTTACTGTTTTGGCTTACTCAACAGTGAGGTCTCGAAATGCACATAGGATAAGACAGTAATTACACGCAGGGAAACTTTGGACCCAGTATAGGTCGTAATCAGGACGTAAGAGATGATGCATAAGCCACTCTTGTTCAAAGTTTGGGGCCTGATTTGTCGTTCGTGTGTGAAAGAGAGAACGAGAAGGTGGTTGAATATGATCCACAGGATAGAAAGGCGAAAGAAAGAAGATAGTAAAATGAGGGATTGAAGAGCTGGAGCGGTTTTGGAGAAGAAGAATCATAAATTTAGACGGGAGCACGGAGAGAGTTAATTGTCCTGAAGGTGTGATAGAGGGAAGGATGCAACGACACAGTGAATGGTGTCCACGGAAGATAATAACTGAGATGAATCAAAATTCCACAATAAGATGGCTTTAATATTAATATGTTCAAATTCTTGGCAACTGACCTATTTTGTTGGATAGAGGCCTATGAATATCGTAGGATGAAATATCTTTATCAGTTCATAATTATTAACTGGGACATAATAGTCTTATAGAACATGTGTTAGGTATGTGTTGCGTGACTTTTCGATTAACGTGTACTCTGTACTACTACGCTAAATAATTCTCATTCGGAGAATTTATTAAATGTGTAGACTACAGTATTTAATTTTTAAAAATTATGTAAGTTGAGTTATACATTTTGTCTTTAAGGCATGTAGAAGTCTGTTGAAGTAGGCTATAGGCCTACAGGCCTAAATCAGGTAAAATTTATATTCGTATTGTAAATTTCTTTCATAGAGTCTAAACAAGGGTTTGGTAAGAAACAGAATCGATGTATTGTCTAATAGGAAAAGGAGATTGAAACTTTGAATTGTGGGTTATTTGGGTAAGGATGTAGTGTATTTTGTGTTGTAAATTCAAGAAATAAAGGGGTGGGGGGGTTGACAGACTGCCTTAATTTCTGCGCTGTTTAACAAGTCTCACGCCTCCTTCAACAGCTCCCTTCCCAACCCTCATTCAAAGCACCCTGTCACGAACCCTCTTGTATGTACAACTCGTCTCTCATTCTAAGATAAAGCGATCCTCGTATTCGTTGAGCCTCTGAAAATTAGAACAAAACATTAGGAAAGTATCTCAATAAGCCTTAAAAAAATATTTTCGTTTTTATGTTCTTATAATTTTTTTTCTCAGCTATATGAAATTTTCAAAATTCTCCAGCATCACACAAATCGCGAACAATTATTCTATTGTCTTTTTCAAAAGTCATTCAGTTTTGTGACAGACTTCGATTCAGACTTTTTTTTCGTTGGCGATACAGAAAAATCAATCAGCTCTCATTTGTGCACAGATTTACTGCACAATCTTTAATCCGACTCCGTTCCTTTGTAATTAAATTATTTACTCTTTGTAAAATCAGTTTTCTTGTTGTCATCGAAGTCGTTGTTTTCGCTCTGTGGTCCTGCTAAAACGTCGCTGGACTTAGGAAATATTTATTTGGCGTGATACAACATCTAGCAGAGGGACCGGGTTCTGTCATTGTCAGACTCCATGTCCAGTGATACCTAATTTATCTATGTAGCTAATAGCTTATAGCAATCGGAGTTGGTGATAATTCGGTGTTATGATATTTCGGACCTTACGTTTTCTGCCTGGTTCAATGCTGTTAAGGGATTTTGAGACTTAAGAGATAGCCTAATGTGTTGTTATAACCGTTACCATGGTGATATTGTTACAGGATTTTTAGTGATGAAATAATATTAAGACTTCGTGTTTGCTGTTTTATATTTTTCAATTATTTTTGACAGGTAATTTGCAGGTTCTATATTAACGAAATACGTCATATTCTATACAGTATATTATTTAAGGGAACACAGCAAGCAGACTCTCGGCCCTAAGCCAAGGCGTATTTCATGGTTTTTCTCAGTCCCTTTCGGAGGAATGCTGAAATCATCATTTCATTACCTGTCATGTGGAGACTGCCAACTGACAGGGCAAACCGAGACAACCTTGAAACGCCACTGCTGACCATAGAAAGTGGTAGGTCCAACCCCGAGCCCACGGACATCTGATTTATATCACTCCTGCTTTCTTGATCTCGACGCTCAAAACAAGGAGGGGGCAGGTTGCCGCAGAGGGGCGTGGCTTCCACCAACCCACCCACTGTCTGTAGTACCTGTTTTTTGACGGGGGATAATGTTCGCTGCGGTTGGGGAGTGAGCAAGTCGAAGTTGGCGAAGGCAAAGAGAGAAGACGCAGTATATATTCAGACTGACGCCTGCAGGTTAGTTGAACGGCAACTCTGAGCGAAATTCAGACAAATTGGAATAACAGCAAGATTTCTAATCACTAATGATGAATGCGTCAAAATTCTCTTTCATTTTTAGCTTTTACTGAGTTAGTTTTATGCTATATTCGGCCATGTACCAAGTTTCGGTCAGGGTAGATGGTCTCCCTAAACAGAATCGAATCCCAGGACGTCTCAAGTAGGAAGTTTGAGCGTCAAAAGGTCGGTTTACAGGCTACGTCGTGAATTAACAGCTGGTGGGATGTGAATGTTCACACCTTTGGGCAGAGATCGAACTGCCGTCATCTTGACTACAGTATTTCGCATAGACAGCTAAGGTCTGCTTACAGACATGGGGCCCACTCCCGCGAGGTTATAGTGGGGGAATTTGCAATTACAAGCAGTTAACGCCCGCATGGAAGGAGGTGTTGACTCAAATCAACGTTGATGAAGTCTTTATGCAACAAAGGAACTAGTTAAATTCTTTTTTTAACTAAAAGAACAAATAAATCCTTTCATATCTTCTTTACGAAGTGAAAAGATTATGTTACATGTCTGTCTTTCAGACGTAAGCACGGATAAAGTTTTAAGTAGCCTGGGTTAGATCTAATATTCTAACCATGATCACGGGCTATGATATTACATTTCATGTAAGTTATTACCAATAGTATTTATTTATTTTTATTTAGTGTTCTGTCTGACGACAGGTCCATATGAACAGGATCCTTCCTTCCTTTTCTCGGACTGGGACCTGTTCATATACGTTCTTGGCAGATGATCCAGAAGTGGTTTGCCATTGCCTTCTTCTGTGTGTGAATGGAGTAATTGTTGGGATGCCACGGAGGAAAACCGCGTGTTGCCTAGACCACGGTCTTGCCCAACACAAGTTATAAATTCGGGCACCGCCGGGAATCGAACCCGAGACCCCAGGATTACAAGACCAGCGTTCTAACCGCTAGACCACCGTGGCTATTACCAATAGTATAAGAAATTTAAGTCCAGAATCGATGTTAATCCGTCAGTGTTAATAAAAACATAAAACAATTTGGTGACATTTCATATCCTCACGGCTACGAGTATGAAGATGAAACTCTAAATTAAATTAGCGTTGTTTATCCTTGTAGAAATTCACCATCAGAGCGATGACATCGCCTTGATGATGTAGACAGCGAGATATCTGAAACGTCGATAAACGTCTTCAAGAATACACAGCGTTATCATCCCAGAATACATCATCTCCATACATCATCACCTTGATGTTTTACACATCAGATAGTCTATAGTCGTGGATTGAGTAAAGTATTTAACAATTCTCTAACTTTACGAAGACCGGATTAAAAGTTACTCTGTCCGAGAATTTTATAGGGTACAAATAATCTGATATTTAAAAAGTCCAAAAATTCGGCTTAAAATTATGATATCCTTTTCATTTCAACAACAACTTGGCTAAAAATACGGGGGTAGATATTTTATAAAATAACCAAAAATACCTTTATTTCTATGTAAATTAGTTATAACTGTCTTGATAAAAGCCACAGTAAATTACGTAGGGGCAGGAGTGTAGACCTATTCATCGTAAATTCGTTTTACTTGTTGGTGTTGATAATATTAAAGATTCCTTATGTTTCGATTTAGTTGATTTTTTCCGACTTTAAACAATTTAAATCAAATGCAGGTTACCTAATTGTGACCCTTCTGTCTGTTACGTGTTGTAGGGAAATTGGAAATGGCCGCACAATGAAGGTTCATGGTCGTTCTGTCTTTGAAATGTCCCACCTAAATCTGTTTTTTTTTTTGGGGGGGGGGACGCGAATAAAGGGCACCTACCTTAAAACACACAAGCGTTGTGAAATTTTGTAGGAATAACTAAGAAATTGAACTTAAGTTACAAACTTACTCACTGTTCGAAAGCCACCACTTTACCCTATACTGAACGAGTTCAATGCATGTTTTATCTTCAAAACTTATTACTCTGAAATTAATTTTACTTATAACAGCCTAATATCTCTGATCTACGATTTGGTCCTGTGACAAAACACGACTCTAACACAACTTAAAAATGTCTTACATATTTCGAAATAAACATGATCTTGATTTAATCAACAGTTTCCTGTATCCTGAACAGCGTTATAATGAGTCTCGAACTAAGGGCTTTTTGCTGTTTTCATAAACCTTGAAGAAAATTAATAGGCCTACAAAATAATCAGAGGGAGAGTAAAAGTTTGTGATATGCCCTTCCAGGTTACCGAACCAGTAATATGTGTTTTTGAGGTTTACCTGCAAGCGGACGAGGTGGCCGAGTGGTTAAGGCGTTGGACTGCTAATCCAATGTGCTCTGCACGCGTGGGTTCGAATCCCATCCTCGTCGAAATTTTGTCGTGATATTTGTTCTGTAAATTTGATCTAGCAACTTAGACTCTGTGATATAATTCGACAGTAACAATTCCAGAGCCTGAAATTTTGCGTTTGCAAAAGAAAATAATAATTTTGTAAAACTATATTCTGTGTCCAGTCTGAACCAGAAGTTGTTTACAGGTTGAGAACAATTAAAAGATACGAAGTTTGGGAAAATGTCCGTTCTTCTGTTGGTTAATATTTTAATTAGGGTCAGTGAAGAACTTTGTGGTTGTTGGAATATTAAAATTTATGGATCGTCAGTGGGCTGGGCGTGTTGATACAATGTTTGCAGAATTTTGGTGGTGAGATATTTCAGAAAACTTCAAATTTAGAAGACAATGAAGATTTGAACTCAGTCACAGGTTGCGCGGTCTGAGGCGTGGGCCTTGTTTACTCGGACACTGGGACCGTGGGTTCGAATCTCACTCAAGGCATTGATGTTTGTTCGCATCTCTCTGTGTTGTGCTGCCCTGTGTACAGGTAGATCACTCGTCCTACGAGTCCTAACAAATATGTAAAATGATGTGTGAGGATGCTAAGGTCCTTTAAGGACTGTAGAACCACAGATAATATTAAAAATGAAAAAGGCAATATTACGATTAAAGTTACAAAGACTTGTTATAAGGTTGAAAAGTGGTTTGAAATGGGGAAAAATAGTGTTTAGTAGCCGATTTTGAATATACTGTGTTGTGCATTCGTTTTACGAAGCCACAGTGTTATTATTATTACGTATAATTAAATACAAAGTATGACAAATATAAAATATATCCAAAACTTGATATTAGAAACACATGATTTGCAACAACCTTTTCTTCTTTATATTTTCTGTATTTTAACAAATAATAGTGTCCTCTTCCGAGATGTCAATATGAATGTTGAAGTGTCATTAGGACAGACATTGATTCGTGGTTAGTTATGATAATAATCGCTTAGATTTTATTAAATGTTTCTTTGAAATAGTCGGATGTTCTCACGCATTTCCAACGTCACGGTTTCAGCAAAGGGATGTGACTTAGAGTCCTGGAGGAGGTTTACGATCTGCCTCGTGTGATATGGATTGTTTGTGCTGCATAAAGCACATTGAAACAGCCGTACTTATTGCTCGCTACTCCTTGACACAGTCTGCGTATATCACCGTTGGGTTTAATCCTCTCAAAGTGAAATAGCCCGGGGTTTCGGGGTTCCTATTCAACAGACGTTAGACGTTAGACGAGACCGCTCACGTAGAAGGTGCTCCAAGGTATGATGGGGGCGGTGATATTAATTTATTGGACGAAAACATTAACACCATAAAGAACAGCATCCATATATTCTTGAAAACCAACAAATTAATCCAAAATAAACGTAAATTTCTTTGTTTACTGTTTTATTAAACAACGCACGTTTCATTGACTATATAATTGCAGGTCATTTATGAATGATGGATTGGAAAGGGCATAGAAGTGAACGGTTGTGGCCTGTTTTAATATAATGGCGTTACATTTCATTGGAAAGAATGAGGAAATATATTAAATGTATCGATTAGTATAGCCGGCCTCAGGGACTTTCCGCGTGCGATGTAAGAGTCATTTTCGGTAAGAAAAAAAAATCCCTGCTATATTTTATACGTGGCAGAATCTTTCTTTAGAAAGACCTAACTTCCAGGAAATATATCATTTTAAAAACCTGGGAGCAGATGACAGAATCTTGAGTTATACTTCAGTTAAATTTAGACATAACTTTGTATGTAACTATTTATTTATTTAACGATTACCTCATCAGTTCAGATTATATAGAGCCGAATGGTAACATAATTAGTGAATAATTATGAGATGATAAAGTTGCGTCATATTGTGATAAATATATATTTGTTTAAATCTTGTCAGTCAAATCACAATAAAATTCCTATTAAACATTAAAATATTACTAAAATTAACATTTAAATATTTAAAATGATGTTCTCTATCGAAATGTTCGATTCAATTATATATATTAATTATATATATTAATAGTTTAAGAGCCACGGTGCTCTAGCGGTTAGAACGCTGGCCTTGTAATCCTGGGGTCTCGGGTTCGATTCCCTGCGGTGCCCGAATTTATAACTTGTGTTGGGCAAGGCCGTAGTCTAGGCAACACGGAGTTTTCCTCCGGGGGCTTCCTCAGTTTCTCCGTGGCATCCCAACAATTTCTCCATTCACACACAGAAGAAGGCAATGGCAAACCACTTCTGGATCATCTGCCAAGAACGTATATGAACAGGTCCCAGTCCGAGAAAAGGATGGAAGGATCCTGTTCATATGGACCTTTCGTCAGACAGAACACTAAATAATATAATAAATAATTTTATAGTTTAGATGCGTCATATATGTATGAATAATAAATAATATTAATAATTAATTAAAATAGATGTGGAAAGAAGACGTCGTGGACTAATTTAAGGCACTACCATAAATTTTCCTGAAGGGACTAAGGAAAACCACGGAAATCCTCAGGATAGCCCATCTCCGTCGTTGTCCAAAGAAAACATTCTAACAATGGTACCGTAGACGTACCATTGTCACGGCATTTTATAACAAAGCTAGTTAATGCGTACAGCTGCTCGCAGCCCTGTTGCAGTAACAATAACACTTGCTGACAGCCTCTTTATCGCTTTAAAGTCGCTTCTAATCCGCACCCAGCGCCCTACTCGAGTGGTTTATGTTAAGCCACTTCTCGTAGCCCTTGTAATCGCTTCACAATACGTAATTCTGGTTCTCTCCCTCTGTCCAGGCGTGTGCAATACAAAAACTGCTTCATTCAGTGGGGATTATTTCTTGATAGCGTGTTAAGTGCGCAGCCAAGTTGGTATTGTTCACTTTCACGTGGGTATTGTTGTTAATATTATCAAAATCATAATCATCATTACAATCGTTATCTTGGGTTTGCATTGGATTGTATTCCATGTATTCAAATTTTTGTCAAAAATATATAGGGTTACATTCAGTAAAACAATTATTTGATTTAAAGATAAAACCAGTTTTATGTACTCTGCTGATGTAAAAATGTATTGGAGAGTATTTTTGTCGCAGAAGTTACGTTAGGCTAAATTATGATCTTTTACAGTTTCCAAGATATTTAATTTTGTGTGCAAATTTACATATTTGTTGTTGTTTGTTACATTTTTGTATATTTGCCTGATGGAATTGCTATGTCATTCAGAGATATAGTTTCTTTATTAAACCTCCATTAAAATATCTTATCTATTTGTGGGTACCATTTTGTCTGTAGTCACTACTATACCCTAATATAGTTAATTTGATAGTTATTCTTCTTGCAGTCTAAAATGTGGCCCATATAGTATTTTTATAGACTACCGATGCGGAATTATGAGCCGGGATAGCTCAGTCAGTATAGTGACTAGCTACGGGCTGGACGACCGGGGTTCGATCCCCGACGGGGGCAGAGGATTTTTCCTCTAGCCTCTGCGTCCAGACCGGCTCTGGGGCCCACCCAGCCTCCTCTACAATGGGTACCGGGGTCCTTTCCCGGGGGTAAAGCCGGCCGGGGCGTGATGCTAACCACTCACCCCCATCTAGTGCCGAGGTCAAGGAAGAGAGGAGCTATACCTCCTCTCACCCCAAACGCCTACATGGCGTATAGGGGGACTGACTTTACTTTACCGATGCGGAATTGTACAGTTTAGTAATTAATTTTTCAGCAGTTGGTGTGTTTTTGCTATTTTATTATATCAGTCATTTGGCGAACGTGTCATTATTAAATGTATTATGTGGGTTCATTTGTTTCTTTGGATTTTATCACTCTATCCAGTACAGTCATTACCAATCCTCAGATTAACCCAAACTAAAAAATCCCTCTAATTTAATCTCAAATTATATTCAGTTTTATCTACATTATTCTAATCAAGTACACAGGGCCATACTATAATTTTAGTCTCATTTGGGTACAATTTTGTTTTCTCTTATACTCCACTTCGTAATCTCGGTCACATCACGTTGGTCAGTTGTAACGAGGTAATTAATTATATTACCATTTATTCCACAGAACCAAACGAATTTTATAAATAAATTTTATTCTTTGGGCAAAATACAGATTTATTGAACGTTAAAGCAGGTAGAGATGCATTCTACTGTAAAGATTTGATTTGATTTGATCGAGAAAGTACTAGGTCGCTAAAATGTTCTATCGTTTTTTTTTTTGTTTTTTGGTCAGGGGGGAAGTTAATACAAATTCGAAGAATGAGTTATTTCCCTGCACATTGTAGCATCGCAGACTTGTGTTCAGAATAATAAACGATGTTAGACGTTTACACAAGTCCCTCCCTATTATGTGTCGTCGTCCATTGTTTCTGGACCAGGGCTGACAGTAATTCCAACACAAACATGGCTCTCGCGCGCGCGTGTGTGACTTACATCCAGGGCGGTCCAACTGTTGCAGGCTGGTTGAGGGTCTGTCCGTCCGTGATCTAGCATTAACAGTGTGCTGGGTGAATTAGAAGCTTGTTCCCTACATATTCATTCTGTTAAATTTAAACATTTTTGTAATTCAGATAATTTTGAATGTATTGTAGACCTGCATCTTAAATTCCAAACATCAGAAGGCTTAATATTTGTTCAACAACATTTAATCTATTAAAAGTGTTTCTCTCCAGCCCAGTTTCATTATTTAAGGTGCGTCTGTGTTGTATCAGTCAACAGACACTTCCGGTTACCAATCGGTTTTTGAAGTTCTCGTCCAGGCCAGCTCTGGGTTTGAATCCCGTTCGGTAATTGATGTGTATCCTATTTTTTCTGTATTAATCTACATAAAATAAATCAAATGATAACATAACCAGCCCATCCATGGAATTTTCTCACGTGCCAAAAATTATTCACTGTTTTAGAATTAATTCTGTGTCGAAGGTCAGACGGCTTCATCAAAAAAATTAAGACTAAGAACATCTTTATTTCGTGTGTAAGCCCTAATTAAAACTACTACTGCTTTGTGCAAAAAAAATCCTCTTATGATTATGATGTATCTAAATATAGGTATAACTCTGTACACCCCTGTTGTGAAGAACACAGCTCTCTGCTGGTTGTGCGGGATTAGCTGAATGCCAGGCGTTTACCAAGACGGCAATAGTGAACTAGCCATCTCAGACAGCCAGACCGTTAAAAGTTCGCTCCTCTGAGACGAGATAGCAAGACCCAGGGATTTTGCCTCAGAAACAAGCAATAAGACAGGTTCTGAAGGAAGTATTTGCTAATTCCCCTCATAGGCTTTGCCGATTAAGTCCCTTTGCCTATTCCGGTACAGAGATAGGCGTACTTTTGAAATTAAGAATTCTTTTAGATATTTTTAGAAGTCCTTGCACTGAGGTTGATACAAGGCCTCTACCTAAACAGGTCAATTCAATGTAGGAAAATTCCGACGTAAAATTGTCCATGCCACGAGTGTGATTTGAACTTAAAATTTCAGTGTTCGAACAAGTCAAGTTCCAAACGCAAATATTGCTATTAGACCATTCATTTAACTTATGTTCTTGTTGTTTATTTTTAGGTTTATTTTATGTTGAAAGAATATTTGACTTACCAAACTATTCCAGATGACTACTTTATTTGTAGTGTTCTGTCTGACGACAGGTCCATATGAACAGGATCCTTCCATCCTTTTCTCGGACTGGGACCTGTTCATATACGTTCTTGGCAGGTGATCCAGAAGTGGTTTGCCATTGCCTTCTTCTGTGTGTGAATGGAGTAATTGTTGGGATGCCACGGAGAAACCGGGGAAGCCCCCGGAGGAAAACTCCGTGTTGCCTAGACCACGGCCTTGCCCAACACAAGTTATAAATTCGGGCACTGCCGGGAATCGAACCCGAGACCCCATGATTACAAGGCCAGCGTTCTAACCGCTAGACCACCTCATCTTATTATTATTTAGTGTTCTGTCTGACGACAGGTCCATATGAACAGGATCCTTCCATCCTTTTCTCGGACTGGGACCTGTTCATATACGTTCTTGGCAGATGATCCAGAAGTGGTTTGCCATTGCCTTCTTCTGTGTGTGAATGGAGTAATTGTTGGGATGCCACGGAGAAACCGGGAAAGCCCCCGGAGGAAAACTCCGTGTTGCCTAGACCACGGCCTTGCCCAACACAAGTTATAAATTCGGGCACTGCCGGGAATCGAACCCGAGACCCCATGATTACAAGGCCAGCGTTCTAACCGCTAGACCACCTCATCTTATTATTATTTAGTGTTCTGTCTGACGACAGGTCCATATGAACAGGATCCTTCCATCCTTTTCTCGGACTGGGACCTGTTCATATACGTTCTTGGCAGATGATCCAGAAGTGGTTTGCCATTGCCTTCTTCTGTGTGTGAATGGAGTAATTGTTGGGATGCCACGGAGAAACCGGGGAAGCCCCCGGAGGAAAACTCCGTGTTGCCTAGAACCACGGCCTTGCCCAACACAAGTTATAAATTCGGGCACTGCCGGGAATCGAACCCGAGACCCCATGATTACAAGGCCAGCGTTCTAACCGCTAGACCACCTCATCTTATTATTATTTAGTGTTCTGTCTGACGACAGGTCCATATGAACAGGATCCTTCCATCCTTTTCTCGGACTGGGACCTGTTCATATACGTTCTTGGCAGATGATCCAGAAGTGGTTTGCCATTGCCTTCTTCTGTGTGTGAGTGGAGTAATTGTCGGGATGCCACGGAGAAACCGGGGAAGCCCCCGGAGGAAATCTCCGTGATGCCTAGACCACGGCCTTGCCCAACACAAGTTATAAATTTGAGCACCACCGGGAATTGAACCCGGGACCCCAGGCTTACAAGGCCAGCGTTCTGACCGCTAGACCAGACCGCTAGATGACTACTACATAAAATTTATTCTCACTTTAAAAAGTTTATCATAAATTTTAAGCAGTAAGGGCCAAGAACTCAAATTTTACAATCTCTTTGGGACATGTCTCCAGAATTTATAGTCTCTGCTTCAAACTCTGTACTGTACGACTGTTCCCCCCACCTTATTTAGTGACATCATATCAAGAGCCGAAGCTATTGAAAATCTGGACAGAACGTAGTGGTTTAATTATTTATTTCTGGCTTGTTTAATATTCGAGAGGTCCATGTAGAATCCCAGCTCCAAAGGTCGATGTACCTAACTCAGACTTATCGTGATTTTCCTCATCATCTTTAGAGAAATGTCTTAAAATCTACTGTCGTTTCATTCCACATATTTTCCAGTTCATCATTAACATTCGACGCTACGTACAACTAAAGTAGAGTAGTTGAATGAACGAATAAGAATCATCCAGGGGTCGCATGAATCGATTATTATTATGAGATGATTATTTGGTACGGCGAAGTGACGCGAGACGGTCATCGCCTGTCTGAAGACCCGGATGGACAGAACAAAAGCAGTCAGGGTCGTCGATTTGTAAGTCTTGAGTCGAGTCGAACCGTCTCGCGTGCCTGGGGTTGTGGACCACGGTTTTGAGGAAACAGAGAATCGGTGGTGTGAAGTTTATAGGAAACAGCGAACTTTGGTGCTGGGAAGTTGTTAAGTTGTTGAGTTACACGAGACGCGGGCGGAGAGGACGGCGAGAGAGAGGGGGAAGTCTTGTTGTGTATTGCTTCTATCTGTTCACCTCCTTGCCTTGCCGTGGCCTCTTCACGACAACACGGCCCCTGCACACGACAACAGCGAGGAAAATTACGCAGGACGTCGGCGACGGTTCGTGGAACACACGTGAGGAAACATGAATACACACAGAATATTGCTTGAGAAACCTCAACCGAAAATATCGTTTGGGAGATCTCCAAGATGGAGGATGGAGAGCTCCAGGGTTGTTCTAAGGTGCTGTACAAACAGTTGTTTAAAGGAACTGAGGAAAACGACGAATCTCGGTGACGGACACATGTAGTTTTTAACGTTTCTGGATTATTTTGTTTGAAGACAGGCGAAATTTTGTGACGTGTTATTCTGATTATCTTTATGTCTATGGTTAGTGTGAAATATGTTTATTTTCCGTTCATGTATACCTAAATTTGACGTCTAGTAAGCGTATTCAATTCGCATAGCTTTCGTCAGCTATCGTAGTAGGCCTAGGTTGGAATCAGATGTTATAATTCAAATTTCACACAACATAATTAGGTGAATTATTCAGGTCTGTTATTCTACCATAAAATACACTAAATTCTGCTTCAGAAAAAAGCTTTGCCACAAAGGGTTAATGTTTTAATATTTGACGATTATTATTTCGAAAATACATGGTTAGAAAAAAAATTATTCCCACTACTTTCAGACGTAATTAACTCATTTTCTGGCTGAGTAACTGGTAATAAAAAGCAAATTTTTAACACAGCTAAACCTAATATACCACTGGACACCTTCCTGTGTTGTTTAAAAGTTATTTAATATTTATTTAAAATCTTATTACCTTCTTCTATGACCGAGATTAAGAATTTGTGGATAATTGTCTGCACTCCTTCCACGTAGCTTCCTACATATCTTAGTCTTTACAGACAACAGTGATTTTGCCTTTTACATCTTACCTGAAATGTACTTAGACCTTCATAAAAATGTCAGTTTTTGTTGTTAAATTCTAACCATATTATTATATTTTATTAATGACTACAAGTGCCAAATTTCTCCAGCATTCCATTAACAGCTGTGAGTGCATACAGATAGTTAAAATATGCCTAGAATGTTTAACCCTCCGCAGGTTTCAAATACTTAGACTACTTTCTAAGATTTGGCGAGCCGCGCCCAATTGTAACCTTGTGTAGGGGGTTGATGGCCGTGCAACCCCTCCCCACCCTTCGCAGCATCTCCTGCTGGTGATGAGAACCACTGCACATGGAGATCTTTTCACTCCCTTACTCTCTGTGCCAGAAATCAAAAGCTGCCCCGGGCTAACTTAATTACAGCCGTGGGGCAAAGCGCTTCTACTCCGAAGCAAAAGTGCTGCATTAGCTCTGAATACGAAAATGATCCAAGTGGGTCGACTCAAACTCGCCCCTTCACTTTTAAGGGCTGCAAATGACCTGTACACGGCGACTTGTAACTTCTGACACAGTTTCACGAAAACCAGAAAGATATATTTCCTGTGACTGGGCATAGCCTCATAGCAAGCAAGTCCAGACCGGATTTCGGGCCGAGCTAGGATATCCATCGATTAACTAGGACACTTACTCCGGCGTTAAAAGGGCCAGAGCATGAAGCTGACCGCTCAATAGCTTCTAGTCTCTAGGTATGTTGGACGGGGAAAGAATTTAAGTTTCCGTCTTTTAACCAGAGCACAGTACGAAATAATAGGCTCTAATATAAAGATAGTAAGATGATAATGAATCATTCGAAGATGTTAAAAACTTAAGATGTCAAGAAAGTTCCGTTTGAGCTTGCATAAAATAAAGGCTAAACCTGCACTTACACATGGATCTGAAAAATGATTTAGGGAAAAAATTAGAAAAGACTCGAAGCCTAATAAATAAAATTTTTCAAATAATTTCTATGTGCCTCAAGATTAGATCCCTTACATAATGAAGTAATTACGGATAAACAGCAGAAGCCGATGAGGTATTGTAAAGACATTCATAAATACAGATTACAACAGAGGGACCATTTGGATGGGATGGATGATCACAACTTACCAAGAGAGAATCTTTTTATAAACCCAGAAACAGACGGTAAATTGCAAGATTATATCATGGTCCAACTAGTTTTTAAAACTCGCAAGAGACCCAGGTGACCTCCTATCTTTGACAAAGTACAAACAAGAAGCATATTGTGTCTTTCCATCTGTCATCTGAAAACCTAAAAATAAAAATATGCAAAATTATAGTTTCACGAGTGTCCAATTTGATTCGTTGTCCAGAAGGAAAGACGTAGATTGAAGGTTTCATAGAACAGGGTACTGAGGAAAATATAACTTGCAGCCAAAAGAAGTAACAAGAGGATCTTCTTAATTCATGGCTTACACCTAATATTATTATGGATAACAAACACAGTAAGATGAGATGGGCGGGACATGTAGCACTGATTAGAAATTCAAATATTTTAATCAGAAAACCTCAAGAAAAGATGTCATTTGCTGGACCAACTATTAAAACATCGGACAGATATAGGATGTGAAAGTGTGGAATAGATTAAAATAGTTCAAGGTACAGTTAAATGGTTGTTTCTTGTGATGAAGGAAATTAATATTTTAGATCCATAAACAGAATGTATTTTTTTTTTCAATCCATTAAATGTGAGTTTCTCAAGAAGGAGTTGGTGAGCTCCACAAATTATTTTGAACTGGTAACGTTCATTGAATCGACTTGTTATTTTATTCAGTTTTCGTTGGGGAAGACAGAACAATGGATGTGGCCTATGTGTAATAAAGAAGAAGAATAACAAAATACTGAGTTGTGAGGAAACCAGAAGTTAGGGAGAGCAAGGATACCCAATTACTGACCCAGAAATGGGAATTAGGAGCATAATGACAATTAAAGATAATGACAAACTGCAAGTTGGGTTAAATTTAAGTAAGAGTATGAAGATGAATATTCATCGCCCTGATGATGGAGGCAGTATGACCTCTGAAACGTTGGTTAACATCGACCAGACTACACAGCGCAACAACCCAGAAGACAGAAATCTTCATACTCATCGCTCTGATGATGGAGGCAGTATGACCTCTGAAACGTTGGTAAACATAGACCAGACTACACAGCGCAACAACCCAGAAGACAGAAATCTTCATACTCATCGCCCTGATGACGGAGGCAGTATGACCTCTGAAACGTTGGTTAACATCTACCAGACTACACAGCGCAACAACCCAGAAGACAGAAATCTTCATCGCCCTGATGATGGAGGCAGTATGACCTCTGAAACGTTGGTAAACATCGACCAGACTACACAGCGTAACAACCCAGAAGACAGAAATCTTCATACTCATCGCCCTGATGATGGAGGCAGTATGACCTCTGAAACGTTGGTTAACATCGACCAGACTACACAGCGCAACAACCCAGAAGACAGAAATCTTCATACTCATCGCCCTGATGATGGAGGCAGTATGACCTCTGAAACGTTGGTTAACATCGACCAGACTACACAGCGCAATAACCCAGAAGACGGAAATCTTCATACTCACCGCTGTGAGAACCTCAAGTCTTACAAGAAAGTATAAAGCGCTGTACCCACAAACACGTTGACCGACAGCTGAACGGAGACTCAGTTCGTGAAATTATAATTTACTTGAAAAATAAATTTGGTGATTATCTTTATGTCCTGAATCCTGTTTGTCAAATATGCGTCCATGCGTTCTGTCCGCTCATTCATAACGAACGTTTTATAAGAACGCCTTATCAGTCCTGGAATAGCATCCTGCCTTTTTAAATGTGATAAAGTCGAATGGGACTCTCTCCACATTGTTTAACCCTTTAAAGCCCAAAGGTAACTATATGCCTGTCCAGAGATAGGCGAGGTCTGTACGCAACAGGATTTGATGCTAGCTAACGACAAGGTGATTATCAACGCAGAATTTTGGAAAAATAATATTTAGGTGTTGCCGGACACGGAAATAAATGAATGACTATATTCCTCACTTGCTTTTACAATTATTTTGTATTTATGAGCTTCCTACGATGCCCACTGCAAACAGGGATCATTTCCTTAAGCAGTATTAACCAATTTAGCTTCGTAATTCTTCGTTACGGACTGAATACTTAAATATTAATTAAACCATCTTTCGCGTTAAAGTGTTAATGGACGTCTTACAACTAACTGTGTCAGAATTAATTACAAACAATTAAATTCTTATATAACTTGGGAAGCATAATCACGACGGACGCTCTATGCACCAAGGAAGTAAAAGCAAGGATAGACATTGCCAAGGCAGCTTTCGTCAAGAAGAGGATACTTCTCACTAGCAAGTTGGGCTTGGAGATGAAGAAGAAACTAGTGAAGTGTTACGTATGGAGCAGAGACTTGGACACTCAGGAAGAAGGAACAGAAATACCTGGAGAGTTTTGAAATGTGGTGTTGGAGAAGAATAGAGAAGATCAGGTGGACGGATCGAGTGACCAACGAAGAAGTATTGAGGAGAGTCAACGAGCAAAGAAACATTCTGCAGGCGATTACATGAAGGAAAGCTAACTGGCTGGGACATATTATGAGAAGGAATGGATTAATGAGTGATATCACCGAAGGCCAGGTTGAAGGAAAGAGAGGACTAGGAAGAAGATTGATACAGATAACCGACGATCTTAAACAAGGAAAGAAGATGAAGTTGCAGGACTTAAAACGAGAAGCTGAGGATAGGGAAAACTGGAGAGCTCTTTATGGGCAGAGCAATGGACCTGTCGTAAGACAGAACACTGAATAATAATATATTTATATAATATTTCAGCATGGCAGTCAGTGATAATAATTAGCCTATTACTTTTCAAATATTTTTGAAGCTGATCACTTACTAGTGCTGAGGTCTAGAATGCAAGGGAGATGATAAGAGTGTACTAAGTCAGCTTTGTAGGTTTAGTAGTGCCTAATGAAGGGATGATAAGACGAAGAAAGAAGCTGCCGGGGCCAATTTTAGTATCGAAATATGAACCAGTGGTCCTCTGGGTTACGAAAGCGCCTTTTTCGTGTGTTTGGTGCGATAAACTCGGGTTAAGAGAGCCTTGCATGTCTGTGTGAGGTCTTGACTGTTGCGTGCTGCCAGCCAATTCCATTGTTAGACACAGCTGCTTGCGCCCTCTCCTGTCTGAAGTCGCGTTACCCGACGCCATTTCATATTTAATGTGTGCATGAAGGGCGTAAAGCTTTATCTCGCCTCGTCGCCGTGACTTAAATCATCTAAGGGCTACGGATAAACAAAGAGTCAAGTACGCCCTTCGTTTGGTTCTCTGTATTGTGCGTTTTCCGCGTCATGTTCACGAAGTGAACGCAAGCTTATAGGATTGATCGTGTCTCTCTGTCCGCGTGTTTTTCAACTCGAGAACCACCGGATGGATTTTTATTGGTACGAGGTGCGATCGGAAAGTTTCAAGACTGCGCCTATAAAAACCCGTACACTTATCTCAGGTATTAAATTCATCCATCACCCTCAAAGTAGTTCCCCTGGGAGTGAACACAACGATCCCAGCGCCGCTGCCAAGCCTGGAAGCATCCCTGGAAATCTTTCTTTGTCAGCCTGTCAAGCACCATCTGCGATTCTGCCTGAATCTCTTCTATCGTCTCAAATCTCCTTCCCTTTAGCTGAATTTTCATCTTTGGGAAGAGGAAGAAGTCACACGGAGCTTAGAAAGGAAGTTGGGGTCGGTTCTTGCAAGATCTTTGAGCTCCTGACAAACGAGAAGTCAAGTCGATTCTGCTTCTGGTCCTCAGACAGGATGCGTCGCATGTGGAGTTCTTCCTTTAGAATCAGCTGACAGGTCCCATAGCCTATCCCAACAATGTCGCACAAGTCGTTGATGGTACGACGTCGATCTTCGTGAATGGCCTGCCGAATCTTCGTAACATTTTCGGGCGTTGTGCTCGAAGATGGTCGTCCAGAACGCTCGTCATCATCGACAGAGGTTCGGCCATTTTTAAAACGTGAATGCCACACAAAAGTTTGTGCACGACCCATTGCGGACTCCCCAAATGCTTGCTTTAGCATTTCATAGGTTTCCGTAGCCGTTTTGGCGAGTCTTTGGCAAAATTTGATGCACACGCCATTCCGAAATCGCAGGAGGGTCGGTGTAATGCACTACCAAAACGCCCGTAACTAAGAAACAAATGCTAATTCGATGATGCCGGCTGGCACACTGATTCACTATGAATGTAGGCCGCACCCCCTAGTGGCAGAAGCTCGTACTACATCCGGTTCGCCCTCTATTGACACAGTCTCGAAACTTTCCGATCGCACCTCGTATGTATTTTATGCCACTGAGGACTTTCCAGTTCCCTACATTTTAATTTCTTTCAGTCAGTAATACCAACATGGCGGACACAACATCTTAACTTCAACGACACTAGCGCCAATTAATATAGAATTCTGAAGTAAAGTGTGGTAGCAAATGAGAGGTTACAACGCTCTGAGGACAAGGAGGTAGAAACCAACGTTTCGGAAGAGAATACTACCTCCATATTTAGTGCTATGGAACACCATTCGTCTTCAAAGCCCTGAAGATGGGGGCAGAATATTCCTCCGAAACTTTGGTATTTCCTACAAGTCCACACGACGTCACAGCCGAGAAGACCATCATCGACATGAATGGTGACGTAACAGACTCCGAAAAAATACAGACCTGTAACTTCTGCAACGACGTAAACCAGCAACACTGCGGCTGCGCGAAAGAATAAGAAAATATCGACTCGGCCAGGATTCGATAGATCCCTATTAGCCTAGACTTTTTGTTTTGTGATTTTTTTTTAAATTAATTAAGTTAAGATAAATTTCAATGCAGGTCCGTTTCGTACAGGCTTATTTTGTAATATAGAAACGAAGTCAATGAGCTCTGTTACATATCGATTCTCTCTCGACTCTTTCCGATAAGCAACTTAATCAAGTAGACAAGACAGAAAAGGTTTAATACTGTGTTCATGCTTTTTAGTGATAGTGTAATAATTGGATTTCAATTCGCTCCAGTTTCACTTGCAAATAAAATCTAGGTAAAAGCCACGGTGGTCTAGCGGTTAGAAAGCTGGCCTTGTAATCCTGGGGTCTCGGGTTCGATTCCCGGCGGTACCCGAATTTATAACTTTGTGTTGGGCAAGGCCGTGGTCTAGGCAACACGGAGTTTTCCTCCGGGGGCTTCCCCGGTTTCTCCGTGGCATCCCAACAATTACTCCATTCACACACAGAAGAAGGCAATGGCAAACCACTTCTGGATCATCTGCCAAGAACGTATATGAACAGGTCCCAGTCCGAGAAAAGGATGGAAGGATCCTGTTCATATGGACCTGTCGTCAGACAGAACACCACAAATAAATAAAGTAAGAGCAAATGAATATACGTACCTCATCTTACGTTCGAAACACGCTTATGTTGTAGGATTTGAAGTATTCGCGGCGGTGAGTCTGAAGTTTGCTCTATTCTGGGATGTTGTGCCGTGTAGTCTGGTAGAAGTTTACAGACGTTTCAGATGTCCTTGCTGCCACCATCATCAGGGCGATTAGGACCTCTTGAAAGTAGTCGAACTTCTACCAGACTACACGGCACAACATCCCAGAAAACAGCCATCTTCAAACTTATGTTTCTACATCGTTTGAAATATTTTACCGCTCTCACGTAGACGCTACTTAAGGCAACGCTTGCGTATACGGCGTGTATGTACGGCAATTAGTCTAATTTTCTTTTCAACTAGGAGAATTTAGTATGATAAGATGGAAAGAACGCATGTGAAAAATGTATATTTCGATTTTGATTAGCGTCCTTCTTTGTCTTTTATGCTCCGAACGACACATGTAAAATTATACGTGTCTATGCATTAATCTATGATGGAGCATGTTATATTGATTGTGGACGCACTATAACCACGGGTGTCGAACGTATTGACTGCTGCACATTTTTAGGTACATTTGATTTCGTGTAGTCGTTTCGAGAGTGACAAAAGCCTTAATTATTTCGTTTCTCAGACGGCTAATTTTTTATAGCTGTCTTTTGGGGGGGGGGGGCATAAGCCTAGGCCCACTCAACAGCTCCTATTCGGGGTTGAAACATAAAGAAGTACAATCAGAAACGTCTCTTATACAAAATTTTCCTTTCAGTCTGTACAGACGAATTACTGATAGGATCTTAAAACAGGCCACGATCCCCTCCTTATAAATGCTAAACTTCTCACTGTTTGTCATCTTACCATCTTACTCACCATTAGACCAATAAGCCCTAACAGCGTCATTACAGCTTATATTCAGATCATCCTGTCTCTCCGTAATGCTTCAGTCCTTAAAGAATGTTTAAAGCGGAAACCTCAAGACGATGTTGCTACAATGTGAAAGTTACAATACTTTCTCCTTGCAAGCCAACACTAGAATTCACAATCAGTCACAAATATTTTAGACCATAAAATATTATCACCATCAACTGTTAGGGTAACTTGTTGACCTCTTATAACCTCTGTTATCCACATCCTCGTAGATTATTATTTCACTTCAGTGTATTTCAATATTAATCAGGCGAGTATTCTAACGTGGTGAATCCATTTTATTATCTTAAATTTCACGTGTTTATTAATACCAAACCAGTCGCCTGTTTCATTAACTATTTTGTCTCTTTGCTGTCTTTCAATTTTAATTCTGCTGTCTTCTATAGGATTTCATTTAGCCAACTATGAATGTTTATGCTTCTGTGGTATTTCTCGTCAGGTTTCACTACCATGCAGAGGTTGCTGAAATATCTACGATCGTATATATAAATTCGTATTCTAAATACGGAAAGGAAACTGTGTCTGGTTGGACATATATTTCGAAAATCCTTGTTTATTGCCTTGTGGGCTACCAGGGATACTTTGTAGCCTACTATGAATCTGAACATGATAACGTCCTACTGCTCTCAACTGAGTTTCGTGTCGCCACACACACATTCACACCAAAATCATAAACATCTTGTGTCATGAGCTGCCTTATAAAACGTGGAGGATGGTCTTCATTTCTGAACGGATCCGTGACCACATACCCTAGGACCGAGGAATCGAGCACTGTTACTCCTGTTATCCTGTAATAATATGGGTTTTGCATTGTGCTGATACCACAGATAAGAAATCGTACCGTCTACCCATAGTATTCGTAATTATTTTGCCATATTAAATATGCTTCGCGTCATTAAATGAAGTGATAAGAGAATACTCTGTCTAGAGTAGGAGGGTTGACACAAGCTGAAAACAAATTTCTAGAGCCAAGAACAGAGAGTGGCTTTCCTGATCTTCTGTAGTGCTTTGTATTTGTGACGTTCCGCCCTCGTTTCTGACCCGAAGTTCTGAGATAAATTAAGCCACGATAGGTCACTTCTACCGCCACGGTGGTCTAGCGGTTAGAACGCTGGGCTTGTAGTCCTGGGGTCTCGGGTTCGATTCCCGGCGGTGCCCGAATTTATAACTTGTATTGGGCAAGGCCGTGGTCTAGGCAACACGGAGTTTTCCTCCGGGGGCTTCCCCGGTTTCTCCGTGGCATCCCAACAATTACTCCACTCACACACAGAAGAAGGCAATGGCAAACCACTTCTGGATCATCTGCCAAGAACGTATATGAACAGGTCCCAGTCCGAGAAAAGGATGGAAGGATCCTGTTCATATGGACCTGTCGTCAGACAGAACACTAATAATAATAATAATAATAATAATGTCACTTCTACGCTCCTCTCTGTTTTTTATTCAAATTCATCGCCACTAAATATAAGTATTAATAATGACGTTGTAAGAATGTCGTTAAAAATAGAGAATTAAAATGGACTTCTCAATATTTGATTCGTATTTTTAATTTTTCTAGTTCTCTTATTCATTCTTCTTTATTCTTATGTTATTTTAACGATGCTACTTCAGCTTTTGATGTTATATTTAGTATTGTTTTTTATTTGGATATGATCCATCGTTCAATATTCTAAAAATGATGAGGCTACGTTTCGCGAGCATACATTGAAAGGGAATGAAGTTTATTGGCCAGCCAAGCGACTATTAGCTTCTCAAGAATGACTCTGAAGCATTGTGTTACTTACGTGTTTAAGACAAAGCGCTTCGATACGATGCCAAGGGTGCATAACATAGACCTGAGAGGGAGACTCACACGTACGGCTGCCAGGAGGGTAGCTTCGTTTTAATGGCTTAACACTAAGAAGGTCCAGGCAATCATTATCCTATTAGACCCTCCGCGCCGTTCCTGTTCACTGACTTCATTGATTAGAAAACCTTTGTGTAGGCCCTGCGACAGGGGTCCACAGCAGTCATATTCGGCTGAGTAGATAGGCAGACGGAGCGTGAAGCTGGGTGTCGAAGGGATAACTTTAATTTTTCTAAACCTTCATGTCGTGTTTACCACAGTCGTTTTGTTGTTGGAAGTGATCACTCTGTGAAACGAACAAAAAAGCTGTGAGTCTAGATGAAACAAGATGCAAGGACACCGTCTTCTTACTTCGGCTCAATGACATGACTTCTAGAATGTTGACAAATTTTGCGAAAACTTCCTGATGAATTATCTTTCTTGTTTTTTTCTATGTGGGAATTTAAAATATTGGAGACACATAAGGACAACGTCGGTGCTTTAAACCTGGTGGAATTTTCTTAAATGTGCCAAAGTTGTTTGCTCTGTTGATAGGACCCGCAGTTGTCACAGACTCAGTGCACAGTAAATGGATTGGATGTCAGACGTATGACGTGACTCCTCGCATAGTAAATTCTATTGAGAATAAATCATTTACCAGAGCACTTTTAACTTTTTTTACTCAGTGCATAGTTGTCCTGCACGCCAATTGACTGAAGATTCTTTGTACTTCAGGTAATTCGTGCTCTGTGGATAAGTTATATTATCGTGGGTTTACTCAGTCCATATAGACAAATTCTAGAATAGTAATTTGGTACAGGTCACTGTCACTCCCTTTCAAGTCCTTTACAATTTGTCATGAACCACCATCCCACGAATCTACAAACCTCTGCCAGCCAGGATGACCGCTAGCCAGTTATAAATTAAGGCACGTGACCTATCGAATATAGAGTGATGACTATAACATTACTTCGATGTGTATGTATGTATGTTTATATAATGCGTACGTCAGAACGTTATATATGTTTTTTGCTTAGAAACCACAGGTTTGTACAGCGTACGTGTGCGACCCCTTGAAGTTCCGACTCACGCTGTACACAAAGTCCGCTATTCATAAACACGGGTCAGCGCTCCGACTAAATACGATTACAGCGTGCGACGAGCCATGAGTGTAGTAGGGCTGTCAAGCTACACAGGGGGACACGTGTTTTTAAATGCAACAAGGTGCCAGGATCGAATACCAAGCACGACGCACGTTTCAGGCTTACAAGACAATTCGTGTTGTCTGCGTGTTCCTGTTATAATTCGCTTAACTTAGCAGATTTGTCTCAAACTCAGTAACTAGTTTACGCTCTTCAGAGGGAATGGAGAAATGTACAGAACGGGGAATACCTCATTATGCATTCATAGAATTTCTTATTAGATTTCTTTCGGAAAATGCCAAATGAAAAACCGATACAAAAAACTAGACGCACACGGTTGGATAATATTAAAATATAATATGGGGATGTGAATTGGATTAAACTGGCCTAAGATATGTCCCACATGTGAAAGCAGCTATAAAATGTTGGCTTCCATAAAATCAGAGAGTTTTTTCCACCAACTAAATAACTATCAGATTTTCAAGTAACACCTTTTTCCATATAGTTAGTTGGTAATATTATTAAAGTGAAAAAATATTCAGTATTTTTTTTAATATGTCCTAACCGAACCACTGCTTTTTTATATGGGAGCAGAATTTTTAGCTTTTGGTGAGTGATCCGGCAAATAGCTGTGTCAGAAAATCTTTTAAAAATGAGGAATATTGTCTCGACCACGTGGAAGTATCTCCGATTTTGTAACAATAGACCCAAAGGATGAAAATATATATTGGCCTAGGCAAGAGTGGAAATTTTAGGCTAGTCGTGAAGTTATCAACTTACTCAAAGCGAAATGAAGTTGTGTGCACTGTGACTTCACGAATTTTATGAGTTTACAGTCACTTCATTTGATACAGCGTCATGAAAATAAATTAAAATACAAATTTCCTTGTTTTCTCTTGAATGAAAGAATAATATTAGGCATACCATAAGTTTCAGAGATTGAGGTTGTGAAGATACTACATAATTCTGAATGGAGACAAATGGCTGGCTTTTGAGGTCACTGTGATGAACAGGACACTGATCAACTGAATAACTGTAAGTCCGTTGAGGAATTAGTTAAGTTAGTAGGTTGAATTTAAAAATGTTCGTCGCTTAGCTACACTTAATACACCTCCTAATCTTCATAGGTTAGGCTTTAGAGGTGTTAATGTCAAATTATTATTGTAAGTGAAGAATTAAAAAGGCCGTGGAAGATTTTTGTCATGGCTGCATCCTGATCGAAAATTCACCTGGAGCAACTGCTGCACATCAGCTTATGAAGCGAACGAAATTCCGGGAATCGAAGTAGGAATCTGAAGATGACAGTCTTGTGGGATGTTGCGCCTTGCAGTCTCCTAGAAATTTACAGACGTAAATAGATTATTGCCTCCTCCGATATATAAATGATGAGTGCCAGTAGCTGAGCCCTGACATTTGGTCTGTTAGTTAGTTAGTTAATTCAGAAAAAACTAAGTACATGTTAGTATCTCGTCGTCAGAAGACAGGCGGGCAAAATTATCTTAGGGTGGCTAATAAGTCCTTTGAAAGGGTTACAAAGTTCAAATATCTGGGAACAACAATAACAAATGAAAATGACACTCATGAGGAAGTTAGGAGGAGATTAAATTCTGGAAATGCTTGCTACTTCTCAGTTCAAAATATTTTGTCTTCCCGTCTGATTTATAAGAACCTGAAAATTAAAGTATACAAAACAATAATTTTGCCTGTTGTTTTGTATGGGTGCGAAACATGGTCTCTCACTCAGAGGGAGGAACACAGATTGCAGGTGTTTGTGAATTGGGTGTTGAGGAGGATATTTGGGCCTAGGAGAGAAGACGATGGGGCGTGGAGAAAACTGCATAATGATGAGCTTAAAAATCTGTACTCCTCCCCCAATATTGTCAGGGTGATTAAGTCGAGAAGAATGAGATGGGCTGGGCATGTAGCGCACATGGATGGGACAAGAGGTGTGCACCGGGTATTGATTGGGAAGCCTGAAGGGAAGAGACAGCTGAGGAGACCTAGACGTAGATGGGAGGATAATCTCAGGCGGGATCTATGGGAGATAGGAGTTGAAGGAGACTGGATTTTGTTGGCCCAGGACAGGGTCCGGTGGAGGGCTTTGGTTAATTCGGTGATGAACCTTCGGGTTTCATAAGCCATCTGGTTGGTTGGGTCCACTATTTGGGAAGCCTGAGGGGAAGAGACCTCTGGAGAGACCTAGACGTAGATGGGAGGATAATCTCAGGCGGAATCTATGGGAGATAGGAGTTGAAGGAGACTGGATTTTGTTGGTCCGGTGGAGGGCTTTGGTTAATTCGGTGATGAACCTTCGGGTTCCGTAAGCCATCTAGTTAGTTAGTTAGTTAGTTGATTACACGTGTCTAGTCTTCACTGTACTTCATCTTCACAAACGTGGCTCGCTTCATCTGAACCTCGGGCTGTGACAAGTTAAATTTTTTCCTACTTATCTCTTTATAAAACACTTGTTCCAGACTTTTATCATCCCTTGTGGTCCAGGTGAAGGAATGGCGTGCTAGAAGGGGTGCGAAGAGGCGCTATTTGTCGGGGTGTAATGAGGTATGTGCCGGAGCTAGCACGGGGGATGATAGTGAACACGATGATACTGCGGCAATTTGAAGAGAGATAAGGGTGAGAGGGCTGGGGGTTAATCCCACCCCCCGCTCGTCATGTAGCACAGCCAACCCTCCTCCAGCCGTGTTCATCACCGTAAGCCAGATAATCCGAGGTGACTCAGTGGGAATTTCAGCACCTGCCTATACAGCGGGTGATATATACACAGAGTGTGCGCCGCGTGGTAGAACCATGCGGTGTGTCCTCAAGACACATCCAAAAGATGAACCCGATTAATTCTCGATAACGTCAAAACATAGGTGTCATTATACCGCTCTTATGGCAACAGCGTTGCAGTAATCTTCTCACCACGAGTTCAGCGCATACGTGACGTAGAAACGTAGAACTTATGCCTACGTGTACAAATTATTTCACCACGTTAAGACAGAAAAGCAGGGGAACGAATTGTGCTGTGTTTTGGAACGTTGTGAATTTACCTCACGTTGTATGGGTATCTACGTAGCAATTGTGAAAAATCAAACGGTACTCGGATACGTAAAAGCCATAGATTACTTTATTATTAAAATGTTAAAACCATCGTTCAAACAAAATAAATATAGAATCTTAAAGTGTTAACATTTTAATTTTGAAATTTCTGACCCCTTTCTTATTGAAAAATATGTATGATGGTACCAAGAATTGTTCATACCACCTCATACGTAAACAGCAAGTAGGAACAGAACTTTATGGAAACATAATAAATATTTCAAATAAAAATGTTAATACTTTAAAATTTTATATAACAGAATCTAAAGAGCGTACAGAAGTTAAACTTACATCGTTGACAGAAGGACGTTAAAATGTTTTGAATCATGATGGGGAATGATGTAACTCCAATTACGGTCACTACAATCGCTACTGTCGACTTGACAGTAAAATGGCGACTTAACCTGAGAATGCATTTTTTTTTTTGAGTGCCTGAGTCCCATTCCATAAAGTTTGTGATTTCTGTTCAGTGGAATCTACCTAGGAAGTTCCATGAAGTTCTCTCATTCTTGAGTTCATTTCGTTTTCTTGGGTTAAGTCGCCATTTTACTGTCAAGTCAACATTTGCCCTTCTAGTATACCTTCTTATACCTTACAGTAACATACAACAATAATATAACCAGCCAGTGTCGTGTGTAACTTATTTACAAATCATTGTGCCAAAAGTGTTTCAATCCCATGGGCTGTGTATCTGGTTCGAGCTCACACAATAAAATGAATCATAAAATTGTAAAATGTTCAACTGAAATACCGTTTAAAAATATGGTAGATAGATCTAAAACACAAATTTCTTGTTTTTTTTTAGTAAACTACATCGCCAATCAGAAATTATAGCACCCTGTATCTTAAACATTGTTACACTCTGTGATCTCTGCACTGTGTCATACATTATGTATCATTTTACTTATCGTTGAATTTGTAGTCCCTTCCGCAAAATATCTTGCAACAGTTTCAGTGTCTGTTATATCACTACTAATTATTAATTAGTAATTAATTATTTCGAAAATGCAACATTTGCGACCCCATGTTCATAGACACATTTTTTCTTATTTTTAGTATTGGAACACGCACACGAAGTTTGTAAACATACTTCTGACTCACCCTGTATATATATATATATATATAAGTAACTTAAATTCGTGCAGCGATGTATGGTAATTTTGTGAGGGTTTAATGAAATGTTATATGGCCTTCGACTGTTGAATTACCGACGAAGAATTCTGAGTGGTGTTGATTTAGAATTTAGAAACGGGGTTGTACAGACTATATGAACAGTCTTCACCGAGAGGAAGTGTCTTCATGCGAATTTGTTGCCTCAATATAAACGAGGCATCCGTCAGGAGGTTTTCCAGCCGCTGACAATGGCCTGTAACGTCATTCGTGCGTGCGGTTGGGGATGTTAAGCCGAATTCTGTCCGGGAGGCGAGGAACGGCTTAGCGTGGGCGGACGTCGGTCGGTCGAACGTTCGTTCGGTCGTTCGGTCGGGTGGAACATGTCAACACGAGGCCCAGTGTTAAACACGATGATTTATGACCTGGCACACATTGATGACGTGGACTATCTAGCTGCAGGTATATTGTCCACATAGCGGTGGATTAGCACTACGCGAAGGCCGCAGTACACTCTGTCAACTCGCTACAGCGGCGGAACAAGGATCGGGCAGGTTCCGACCCGGCTTCATCTCGGTTTCTTGGTAGACGTACTGAGAAAAAGAATGGCTTATCCCGGATTCGGGCCTGGTTTAAGAATAAGTCGACAGAAACAGCAAAATAATATGTGAGACTTCAGGTACTTCAGGGTTGAAAATGGAGACACTATGTTCCGCCTAAACGTTTGTATCAATCACGGCATCACAAACCAGAAAAATAAAATCCTTTGTAATGATTACAACACCAGCCACGGTGGTCTAGCGGTTAGAACGCTGGCCTTGTAATCCTGGGGTCTTGACTAGCTACGGGCTGGACGACCGGGGTTCGATCCCCGACGGGGGCAGAGGATTTTTCCTCTAGCCTCTGCGTCCAGACCGGCTCTGGGGCCCACCCAGCCTCCTCTACAATGGGTACCGGGGTCCTTTCCTGGGGGTAAAACCGGCCGGGGCGTGATGCTGACCACTCACCTCCATCTAGTGCCGAGGTCAAGGAAGAGAGGAGCTATACCTCCTCTCACCCCAAACGCCTACATGGCGTATAGTGGGACAAACTTTACTTTACTTATTAAAATAATAATAATTCCTGGACCAAGTTCTAAACCAGTCCCAGCTTTATTGTTATACCAGTTAATATTTCTCTGTGATGACATTCTCAATCTTGTCTTGGTGAATAGTGTTACTCCATTCCCTTTGTATGCAAAAATAATTTATTCATAGCAGAAAGAAATAAATGTTCTTATTTCGATTCAGACATTAATATACAGCCCTGACAGACAGCCTGCCATATACACTGTTTGTCCTGGGCGCAGAACATATCCTACATCGTAAGAAGACGCACGCTTAAATGCACTCGGGTGTTAACAGAAATGATACAAAGAATTATAAATTAATATTTACACGACGCAATGATTTTTTTTATCGGTATTTCTATTGGTGTTGGTTATCGGTGACTGGAAGTTTATTGCACAAACGAGCGCAGAAATTATTCTTAGCCCAGGAAATAATAAATATGAAAATTCGTGTGTATTTATGGTGTTTGTAACATAACCATATCAGAAGATTACATTAATTAATTCATGTTCCCTAAATAGTTTATAATTAAAGGTTATCTTTTTATGATCTGTCCTTGACATTTCAGAATTTACAGTCGTAAAACAGTTGTTTAATATATTTCTGATAACTTTGCTTGAAGAATCTCATGTAAGCCTCTTAACTGCGAGAACTTTCCGATATCTTGGAATTTTTATGCAAATACACTAAGTAGACCGCCACGGTGGTCTAGCGGTTAGAACGCTGGCCTTGTAATCCTGGGGTCTCAGGTTCGATTCCCGGCGGTGCCCGAATTTATAACTTGTGTTGGACAAGGCCGTGGTCTAGGCAACACGGAGTTTCCCCTGTTTCTCCGTGGCATCCCAACAATTACTCCATTCACACACAGAAGAAGGCAATGGCAAACCACTTCTGGATCATCTGCCAAGAACGTATATGAACAGGTCCCAGTCCGAGAAAAGGATGGAAGGATCCTGTTCATATGGACCTGTCGTCAGACAGAACACTAAATAATAAAACACTAAGTAGGTTATGCCTGCAGACTCATTAAAATGGGCGTCGAAGAATCAAGTATTTCTTTTCCTGCGTAAACCCCAGTCGCTTTGGCCCTAGCTTGTCATTTTATCTGCCATTTTTCTCTCTTTGTTTTAGAAATTGTATTATATGAGCCCATCAATATATTCCTTTGTGTAGATTCATAAGCTACATGTCGCAATTTATAGTTTGCTGTGCAACAAGGATTTAAGGCATGTCTGTAAGACTTTATCACGTGTTTTCTTTCGCTCTGGTGAACCAAAACTTCTCACTTAGCTCTTCGAAGAAAGCTGGTAAAGGACTAATCTTCTTTTTGTTGTGAGTTTATACTCATAACCATGTTACTGTTTAATATACTATGAATCTGTTTACCAAAACGCTGCATTGTGGTTTTGATCCGGGTAATGTTTGAAGGTTAGGATGATCTTTATTGAATGATTAAATCAATCGGGTTACTCTTGCATATTGTCCTTTAACATAACCACGCTGTATGGCTTCCTATAGAGCTGATAATTCTATGAATAGATGTAATCTGTTCTACTGTATATATCACATACATTGATCCAATTCTTTATTTTATAAAGTGGTCCATTATGTGGTACTATTCTTATAGAATTGTTCTATATCTGCGTGTCCAACTGATACTGTACCATACTTCTGTAGGCCTGCATCTTGGCTTTGTAATATGGACCTGTGGTATCTTTATTTGAGATTGTGATGAGTCATGTAGGATATGAGGTTTTACAGCGGTGAGTCCAAATATGGCTGTCTTCTGGGTTTTACCGCCATGTAGTCTGGTAGAAGTTTGCCGACGTTTCAGATGTACTTGCTGCCTTCATCATCAGGTCTTATCATCGCCCTGACGGTACTACAACCCAGAATACAGTAGTTTTCGCGATTTGTCATGTTGTTGATGTGTGATAGAGTCGTATACATTTATTACTTGTATTACTGTGTTATTAGCCACGGTGGTCTAGCGGTTAGAACGCTGGCCCTGTAATCCTGGGGTCTCGGGTTTGATTCCCGGCGGTGCCCGAATTTATAACTTGTGTTGGGCAAGGCCGTGGTCTAGGCAACACGGAGTTTTCCTCCGGGGGCTTCCCCGGTTTCTCCGTGGCATCCCAACAATTACTCCATTCACAGACAGAAGAAGGCAATGGCAAACCACTTCTGGATCATCTGCCAAGAACGTATATGAACAGGTCCCAGTCCGAGAAGAGAAAAGGATGGAAGGATCCTGTTCATATGGACCTGTCGTCAGACAGAACACTAAAATAATAATAAAAAAAATTACTGTGTTCCCTGGGATTGATATGTAACTAATATATAATTAAATAAATTTTTAATTTTACTGTAACATCGTTGGTATTTTGGGTTTATAATTCCCACATACGTTTAGTAATATTTTAATCAGGTCTTTTACATGTATGCCCTAAAAGAGATTGTAGTAATATATCACACAACCGTCTTAAAATATAACGAACCATTAGCTTATAATTTGATTTCTCTAAATCTTAATCCTGTGTTTATTCTGGTCCGTTGACTAAGTTATCCCGAAACCTTAACAAATACACCAAGAATTTTAAATTATGCTTTAGTAATAACCATATTTTGTCAATTAAACTTTCTTGACTACAGAAGTATAATCATCACGAACCTGCTTCCCAATTCTTTAACTTCATTTGAATATAAACTCTATTATCGGGTGTTTGTCATTTAGTACTCTTATGTGTTACACGTCTGTAATAAAAATGTTGAATTTTCGGAACATATATGAAGGATTGATTTAATATTGATGCAGATGTGGTATATGGACATTTGCCTTTGTGGCTGAAGAAACGAATTACCAATCAGTATAAAGTTGTTAAGGTGATTAATTAAGCATGGGGTAATGAAGATATAATACACATTCTTAGCCTCACACAAGATTGAGGTGAGTGGTTATATTTGGTTCGAAGCCTGAACCCCCTGTACCCAATGTCAGAGAAACAGAAAGTGGGCTTAATCTGCAGGAGCACGCAATGTCTAGAGTTTTGCCATACAGCATCGTGTTTGCACATTTTTGATCCAGTATCAATTTACAGCACGTAATGTTTACTTGGAGTATTGCGGGTGTAGTTACAAGAGCTCCGGGTTCAAACCTCGTATTAACAAACAGTGCTCTTCAGGCCTCTGCTTATACATAAATTAGCAATTATTACCATAGCAAAGAATCGTCACGTGGTGTTGCATTGTGCAAAGTGATATGTTGTTATGGATGTAAACGCATTAACAAAATGCTACAGTTAACTATTCATGAACTGCTGGCGTGTTTGGTTTTGTGGTTGATCTGCAATTTAGCAGGTCCACACAATCATTAATCAGGGAGACGATATCCTGTCTCTATTGTGTTCTACATTTCAGTATCTTTTTTATATACTTCCTGGATTTAATAATGGAAATACATCACGATACGCTGCAAAAACCGATCCAGTAATTTGTGTTGAGTGAAAATTTAACCATGAAGATATCCGTCTTCTGGGTTATTGCGCTGTGTAGTCTGGTCGATGTTAACCAACGTTTCAGAGGTCATACTGCCTCCATCATCAGGGCGGTGAGTATGAAGATTTCTGTCTTCTGGGTTGTTGCGCTGTGTAGTCTGGTCGATGTTTACCAACGTTTCAGAGGTCATACTGCCTCCGTCATCAGGGCGATGAGTATGAAGATTTCCGTCTTCTGGGTTGTTGCGCTGTGTAGTCTGGTCGATGTTAACCAACGTTTCAGAGGTCATACTGCCTCCATCATCAGGGCGGTGAGTATGAAGATTTCTGTCTTCTGGGTTGTTGCGCTGTGTAGTCTGGTCGATGTTAACCAACGTTTCAGAGGTCATACTGCCTCCGTCATCAGGGCGATGAGTATGAAGATTTCTGTCTTCTGGGTTGTTGCGATGTGTAGTCTGGTCGATGTTTACCTCTGAAACGTTGGTTAACATCGACCAGACTACACAGCGCAATAACCCAGAAGACGGATATCTTCATACTCACCGCTGTGAGAACCTCAAGTCTTACAAAATTTAACCACTTCGTTTATAATTTTTCCGTCAAGAAGAAATATTTCCGTATAGAGCATGGGGAGAAGACAAGATTGCACATTTTGGTTAGAAGACCTAAAGGAAAAGAGAATATTTGAAAAGTTTAAACTTACTTATAATAAGAGGATAATAATAAAACGGGTTGTAGATAATGTAATATGAAGATGTGAACTGGATTGAGTAGGCACATATTTGTTATCGGAATAAATAGGACTTTCTCCTGAAAAACCCTAAACTATAGGCTAAAGATAAGCTGTTAGTTAATGACCGAGTCGGTTACTTGCTTATGGTAATTCACTTTATATTACAGTACTTATAACTAGACTAAGAATATTGCCTTAGATCTCCCACATGACCAGAAATAAATCTGAAGTAGCATTTTAGCAGTGTAAGGACAACCAACAACAGAATAAATAACAGATCATTCGAACGAAAAACAATGGAATTGGATGGTCATTCCATTGCACCACAGCCCATTAGCTTGTGTTTTATTTCGCACGTCCAGTATTAAAATGTGAACTGAATAATTCACATCGCTACCTGTCAATCACCGATACACGATAAAGCCCCGTATTGACGTATGACGATGCTAACCAAGAGCCAAATATGACAGTTTCAAGTTGATTTTATTGAAAATTAATGTCCGCCGAGAGTGGGTGGAGGCTGTAGATCTATAATTTGAAAGCCGGGTCTGTACCCATTGATCAGGATGGTATTTGAACCTAAGAGAAATTTAATATCGTATTTTTATTTCCGAATAGCCATATTGCAAAGCTGTAAAACTTTATATTCAATACTAAAGCCAGTCAATTCTTTGTTTCAGTCAGTGTTACGTAGGAGTAATGTTTGTTTTAAAATTGTTGTGATTTGAGACAACAGAGTTTTGCATCATAAAGCCCGAAACAAACGAACAGCTTCCCAGACCTCGATTCTTTCATTCCGAAGACGATGAGTAGGTGGACATGATGTCTGCCGGCTGTGGGGTTCCCAAGGAAAGAAGACGCTTCTACCGGACCGCGCCATGACGCTAACGCTTGACCGCGCCTGAAGCTCGTAAACCCCCACATCTGTCACATCCAACCGTCTCAGGTGTCGCTTGGCTGACTACGCGACCGGAGCGCCGTCTCTCCACGGTCAATACTTCTCGGGTACCTTCATGCACCACTTCAATCCAATCCATACCAACACAACCACGTAACTGAGACAGCCCTCTTGCAGTGGAACATCGCTTCACTAATTCCTCTGATCCACTTCAGTCGAGCCCATAATTTATTTCCTCAGTGAACATTTTAATATTATCATTCTTACCAACATTATCTGTATGGTGGTCTTCTGGATTGTGACACCAGGTGGATGCCAAAGTTTTGGGGGGAACCCTGGAGATGGAGGCTGTTTGTTCCTTGTAGTACTCACCTACAAGAACACATGGCGTCAAAATCCAGAGACTATCATCGGCATTTTCACTGCGGTTAAGCAGCTCCGTTCTATTTCGGCTGAAAATGCAGACTTATCCTCCAATTCTCGCTTCGGTCTGTCACGTGTTGGATTCCTGAAGATTTCCTCATCAGATGACGGTCATGGTAATTCAGTATGTAAAGTGTTTGACTCTCTTAACCTATCGGCTTAAGTAATGGCTGCCGGAGCATAAATATTACCACTCTTCAAAATGTAGTGTAGAGGTAATTAACGTCATTATTTTTGAAAATTATTCTTTTGAGTAAACATTAATCCCTGAAATTATATATCGCACCAATTTTCAGTATGATGAGCGGAATTAAAAATTGACAAATTCTAATTTGAAATTCAAGTGAAGCTGGTGTTATATTGTACCAGTACTGACCCAGATGAAAGTCGCTTGTCGTATTTAGTAGATCTATAGATATTCAATAAAAAGTTTAATGGACTTATCGTAAGTAGTTACGGAGACGAAACTTACATTTGTTTGTTTGTTTATTTTATTTCGTGAGAGGAATGCTTAATAAACGTTAGTGGTACCATCCTCGGGGGTCGAAACAGGAACCACGAACCACTGCGGTCGGAGGTATGGACTCGCCCGCTCGCTGGAGCGCAATCGCCCGGGTTTTTCTGCAAGCATGCAGACAGAAGGGAGAACATTACATACAAGAGGAAGCCGGTCTTTATGCGAGGTTAATAGACTGCCGCTGGGGATACAGGATTGGGTCAATAGCCACGATCACATCCCCTCAAAACTATTGAATAATAGTTCATAATATATCAGCGAGTCTATGTTTCCGATTCCATGGAAAAGTGACACAAGTTGTGTGTGTAACTTTTTGTAATTATTCTTGTCAGATGTTTGTGGAAATGTATTTCTTGAATGAAGGGATTCTCATATGGCTAACTCTTTCTTGAGAAGCTGAGAAGCTTTTTGGACTTTTGTGACGAGATTAATAACATTTGTAACTCAACATCCTCGCGCCGTGTGTGTGGCCTTCCCATACGCCTTTAATGGCGCTGTGCTAAGTACAGTCTGATCTGTAAGTCAAATTTAATTTCATTTGGGAGGAAGGTCATAGCTCTGTGATGAAGATACAGGTCCCCTGTGCCATCAAGGCATTTGGAATTTCGAACTCACTGAATAATCGGCTTCATGGAAAGCTGATAGTCTCTCAGCTAATAAAAAATTCGCCATCCTTTATGAAATCAGGAAGTTTAATGCTATGTTGATACAATCTGTCACTGGATCTTAGCCTTATCCAGTTGAATCCAATCCATGCTGTCATAACCTATTATTTTAAAATTAATTTTAATATTGGCCTCTCATCTATTCCTAGGTTTTTCAAGTGGCATCTTCCGTTCAGGTTTTCCAAGTTACTACCTGTGTCGCCCATCGCTTTTAATTTTGATAACCCCTTATAATTTTTGATGACGAGAAAGAATTTTCTCCTTCCTTCTGTTAAATACTTTGTCTTCGGTCCAAGTGCCATGCTCTCGCACACTTATCTGTGTTCTTCCCAGAGGACGATAGAACACGTTTCACACTTTGGTAAATTTATAGTTTCATTCTTTTTAATCTTTGGGTGTTTATATAGCAGACGTCGAGACACATTATCCCCATTTTTAATCAGCTCGTAAATGTATTATAAATTTTACTTTCGTTACCATATATTTTCCCGCACTTAACTCAGCAGCCTGAACTAGTAAAGTAGTTCTTCATATGAAATATTCATAACGCTGACTTGTATCGTTATTGCTTGCAGCGGTACTCTTGTTGTGCAAGGGTAAACGAGTAGGGGATGTTACAACTAAATGTTAGAGGGTGAGAGGGAGATCAATTTTCCCCGCACTCACTGCGGTCTGTGTTATGGTGTAAACGAACCCCTCCTCCTAAAAACAATCTGTTCGGACTGGCTGATAGATGTATCGTTTTGTGCTCTTATAATGCGCCTGCGTGAGGTCACATGTGGATTTTAATGCGACCCGACTACAATGTTCTCAAGGTACATACAGGAGCAGAATTGAATTCTAAGTCGGGGGAAGTTTCAGCAAAGGGCAGGGCATTATCGCAGATATTCTTCATCTCCGTCGTTCACCCGTCCAGCGTAGGCTACTGACAAGCACGTCGTAATACCACGGTAGAGCCACTAGGCCTGTAACATTACTACTACTCATTTATTAACATGAATAAGCCAGTTTGAAAGCTTAGATACTTTTTCGTAAGAGTGTCGATAAAGTAGAAATCAGATATTATAACTTTTATTAGTTATTCGTTGTAGAATAAAGGACAAACACAGACTTCTCGAATCATTAACGACTTTTTGAACTGCCTTGTATGAATTCTGAGTCTTTAGTTGTTGAAAAATAAATTTGCCCTTACGTTCTTTCAGAACTGACCAATATTTCGCTCATCAAATCATGAAATTTCCCTTGTTTTATGGAACCCGAATGTTAATACCTGTTTTCACAAAAGCCTGCCTTCCACCGTCCATATCCTGAGCTAGATGACTTCAATTCACACCTTACAACCCCATTTCTCTGAGGTTCTTTTCAATATTATTCTCTCATCTACACCCAGGTTCACCAAGACTGGTATCTCTCCTTCAGGCTTTCTAACCAAAATTTCTCATTTCCCAGATGCGTGCTACATGCTCGCCCACCACATCATTCTTCATTTTCTATCCTAATAATAGGTCAGTCAGTATAGTGACTGTCTACGGGTTGAACGACCAGGGTTCGATCCCCGACGGGAGCACAGCATTTTTCCTCTAGCCCCTGCGTCCATACCGGCTCTGGGGATCACCCAGCCTCCTGTCCAGTGGGTACCGGGGTCATTTCCCGGGGGTATATCGCGGCCGGGGCGTGATGCTGACCTCTCACCCCCATCTAGTACCCAGGTCAAGAATGAGTAGCAGCTATACCGCCTCTCCCCCCAAGCGCCTACATGGCGTATAGTGGGACAAACTTTACTTTATACTATTTATTATTTATTTAGTGTTCTGTCTGACGACAGGTCCATATGAACAGGATCCTTCCATCCTTTTCTCGGACTGGGACCTGTTCATATACGTTCTTGGCAGATGATCCAGAAGTGGTTTGCCATTGCCTTCTTCTGTGTGTGAATGGAGTAATTGTTGGGATACCACGGAGAAACCGGGGAAGCCCCCGGAGGAAAACTCCGTGTTGCCTAGAACCACGGCCTTGCCCAACACAAGTTATAAATTCGGGCACCGCCGGGAATCGAACCCGAGACCCCAGGATTACAAGGCCAGCGTTCTAACCGCTAGACCACCGTGGCACTTTATACTATATATATACACATGCGTGCGTGCTACATGTTTCGTCCATATCTTCCTTCTTTGTTCAATTACGTAAACAGCACAAAATATTAACTTTCTCATTACATAACTTGTTCCATCCCCTTCTGGTCCAAAGAAGTGTAGATTCTGCTGTGAAAAATTTAATCGAAATTCGTTCCGTAGTTTTAGAGACGAGACAACCAGGTCGTAGCTTGCTGAAGTGAAGTTGCGGGTGGCAGAGACCTGATGAACATGTGTTGGGGGAGGCCCTATCTGCGTGACAATGTCCCACGTTGTGATTAATTCCCGCCATTAGCGTCCATGTCACACAGTTGCAACCCCCTGCGGCAACATCCGTCAGGTTACCTAATGAATCCTCCCCTGTGGAGCTTCTCACTTAAAACATCGCGTGCTATGTGAGCCCTACGGCTTCCACCTCGTTCCCGATGAAACAGTCACCCGGGAAACGTAGAAACTCTCCATCTGTGAAACAACGTAGCGATTTCTCCCTTTTGACATGATTAAGCTAGTGTGATGGACTTCGCAGAATTTTAGGGACTTACTGACTGACTAACGAATTACTCTACAGAGTAATTGACTGATAACATACTAGCCAGCTGACTCAGTAAGGAAGCCTATAGAAAGTTTTAACACCAAAGCCCACCATAGCATATTACTTTGCCCAGTCCATATTTCCGCTTTCTGTATTCATCTCTTTTCTCCACATTCCGTGCTGTATGTCCAACCCATTCAATACTATTTGGTTTTGGTATCATTGAAAGTGTTAGGCGACGTGTATAAATCACGAATTTTACTTTTTTATAATCATTGTCGTCATGAAGGCCTGTTATATTTTCGGAATCTCGGTTGGTGAGCCAACTGTCCTGGCACAAGGTTTTTCAGTTCCGTGATGAGATTATTAGGCTAATATCGTAAAATAAACCACGACTAATATCTCACTGTATTTTATTTTATGTACATAACCATCCTATCGTCACACCTGTTGATAATCTCTGCACATGATACAGAATCGTTAAAGAAAAACGAGTGGACAATGTAATCTCGACCGAATTTGAACCCTGGATGTGATCGCGGATATTGATTGTATGTAGTAAATAAAATGAACGCTCTCTTGCTGTCCACATATTTCATTTAAGTATTATTTGATCGGTTTCTATGAAATTTGGTATTGGAACCTCATGGCGTAATTGGAGTTGTAGTGTGAATTTGATTTGGATACTACCTGATCCAGAATATTATATTGTACCGAAGGCCTGAAAATTTGTGAAATTTCTCATATAGAGCACAGTCGTATAGAGGTACAAATCTAATAAGATCAAAGACGTTTTGTAGGATTTGAGGTTTTCAAAGCGGTGTGTCTGAAGATGGTTGCCTTCTGGGTTGTTGCGCCGTGTAGTTTGGTAGAAGTTTACCGACGTTTCAGAGGTTCTTACTGCCTCCATAATCAGGGCTATGATGGATGCAGCAAGGACCTCTGAAACGTCCAAAAAGTTTTATTTGAAACATTTTCGTTTTGACATAGAAATCAGACGCTATGCATTATAACATTTGTTTGCCGAATAGCTCAGTCAGAATCTGCAATAAACAAACTTTAGCACCAGTTATGGACGCAAAATAAAAAAAATATGCCTGTGGAAATTGTGTAGGCCCTCTCCATTATAGACTGAGCATCGTCCATATAACACCTATGAGACCGGGTGGGGTGACCCAATGTCGCTTAAGAATAATTGCTACACTACTTTTGAATGTGATTCTACTACATTAGATTCACAGTCTATTAAAACCGATGTTAAGGTTACATCGATTTCCATAAACGTATATAGTTTTATTGTTCAGTTCAGAATCGGTTTTGTTGCGTTGATTTGTCTGAGAACCTGAAGGGTGCAACACGTAAAGTCTAACTTTTAGGGTATTTGCAGTTTTATAAATCTATTGGCGTGAAACTTGGTATGTCAAGCTGAGGGCAAAACATGCTTTGAAAGTCGCTTAAATAATGTTTGAACGTAAGAGAGGAAACAATAAAGAATTACCCTGGAGAATATTACATAAGAATCTTCATAATTTGTGACTTTAACCAAACAGGATTAGAGTTATAAAGATGGACGTGTTGCGAAGGATATGAAGTACACATACGGAAAGAAATACATCCGACATTTTTCTTTAAATCCTCAATGGAATATACTAATTGGGAAGTTCAGGCATATGTGGGATGATAAAATACATTTATCCTACAGACTTGTATACTGTGGCTGTGTAAACTGGAACTGGCTCATAATAGTTTTCGACTGCGGGCACGGTAATCAAACATAGAGGATGACATTGTCTTTGGCTTCGTGAAATGCATCTGGAGCGGTGTAATTTCTGCATGCTGGTATTCTTCGGTAAGCAGCGCCCACTAAGTCCCTTCTCAGGAAGACAGAGTCTCAGCATCCATTAGTTCGCTTTTCTTCGCCTCCATCTTGCAGTCTCCATTACCCACACCTGGGTGTCAACTCTGTGTATCTCTGTTAGGTTTCTAAACACCTCCTTGTGACACACTACCTGCATTAGCTGCAAGTACCCAGTGCTGCCTAATTAATGACACTGCGAGAAACCATATTATATCCGTCAGCCCGCTCGTCTGTTCACGAAAAATAACTTTTCTCTCGGACCTACACGTGCAGAAGTTAGATTTTAAACCAACATTCAGGAATCGCACTGATCTTTAGTGCATAGTCTCCATTTAGGAGTCTAATTTTTTACCCTCACAGCATACAAACGTACAAAATCATTAGAACCCCTATTCCCCCATTTCACAGCCTCACAAACTATTTTCTAAAGATTCATGATATTTTTTTTATTTAAATCTCTGTCCCCGACTGGATTATTAACGTGAGGTTCTTATAAACTTACTACCTCTAGGTAGCAGATACTTTCTTGAGAAGGTGATATTCCACCTAATTACTCAACAAATTTTCGCCTTTTATGGAATCAAAATATGGATCCTGTCATGACCAATTTTAATCCATTCCACAACCAATTTCCTTTCCTGAACTTTCACTACGAGGTTCTGTAATCATAATCGAATAGGTTGAATATTTTCTCCGTGTTTTATACTCAGCTTAAGTAAGCCTACACGTCACGAAGTCAATGTTTTCGTTTTCCATTTAATTTCTCTTAAGTTATAATTATGGAAATATTCCGCGTATGTCAATTTCAATAGACCTGTACACAGGTACGCCAAAGACTATTCGCATTGTAATTATTACAAATAGCAGAACAATAACAATCAAGTGCATCTTCTTTCAACACAATTGCACTGATTTCAACGCACTTTGTCCAGTGCTGAACAAGATTCATGACTTAGGGGTAAATTTTTTTTGGCTACGTACCAAACCAGGTATGCAATGACTCCTTTACCGCATGGTCTCTGGCGAAATGGTGGCATGTTGAACATTTGGAAGATCCAAAATCTTGGTAGTCACGGGATAAGATCTTGGCTGAGTGGTTGATGTTCTCTGCTGGGACCTCAAAGTGCAACTGGCGAATTGTTTGTGGACAGCAACATGGGGACGGGTATTTTCACACCACACACACCTTGTGACATCTCTCCTCGGCTTCAGCGCGCCATGATTATCGTCAAGCCACATTCCTCTCAGTGCATCGCTTTTGCTACTCTTAGCCGAGATTCGAGCTTTTTTGACAGTGGGTGTCTTACTTTGGCGTTCCTTCGGCTGCTCATACGAGGTGCGATCGGACTGTGTCAATAGAGGGCGAACCGGATGTAGTACGAGCTTCTGCCGCTAGGGGGTGCGGCCTACATTCATAGTGAATCAGTGTGCCAGCCGGCATCATCGAATTAGCATTTGTTTCTTAGTTACGGGCGTTTTGGTATTAGCAGTTCCACATTTTGTCACCAATGACAATACGGTGTAGAAAGTCATCGACTTCTTCATGATACTGACTCAAAGGCGTTTACAGTTACCCAAATTAATACCCTATGCTGTTCCATGAGTTTTATCGGAACTTATCTTGCACAGAGTTTATGGAAGTGAAGTCTGTCATGTGCCAATTCATAGGCAGCTGGTTTTCTAGCTCATCGATTGTCGCCCTTCTGTAGACTGCAATCAACGTGTGTGTTTGTTCCGTGTTCCCTTCAGTCGTCGATGTTGACTGGCGACCTGATCCTTTTCCTTCGGAGACCCTTGTTCGGCCATTTCTCAACATGCCAGTCCAGACATCCGCAGCAAAACACTATCGCCATAATCTGCTGTGTATTTCCGTACATCAGGCATCTTCTGCGCACTGCGTGTTGCTATTTGGTGCATGTGGTAAGCGTAGCGACCACACTGACGGTATTAGTGGCGCAAGGCAACTGAACGAACACGGTCAAAGCCACCCATCACTATAACGACAAATAGAATTCGTGTTTTTTATAGTTGCGTGAGCATTCAGTAGTTGGGGCCAATCGCTCGAAAAAAGTAAACATTATTCGAATACTTTTTGAGTTACCCTATAAAATTAATTTCTTGATATATACGAAAAATTATTGATTATAATAGCCTTACTTCAGTGTTGATGCATGAAAAAATTTTCAATCTCAAGTTATTTAAGGCCACTGCTTGAACTACGGAGATTATTAATATCGGATTATATGGATGGTATATAAGGATTTGGAAGGAGACGGTCATGGCCTAACCCTGCATTAGCCTGAAGAGATTGGGTAAACTCAGGCCGAACAGCCGAATCTACCGCTAAGAGTGCAACGCAGTGCAGAGGCCTGACTGGTTGCCTAAGCCCCTACTCCTTCTGCTCCATTCCACGTGGATATGTCTTCCTGTCTGCTGGAAGATGTCTTCCGATTGTGATTCTTATCGGATGTCTGTTGTCATCTCACTCTTTGTCCTCTTGCCAAGAGAATGTCTCAGAGTAAGAGTGACGTAAGCCATACCTGATACTCGATGAACTGACAGCAAAGTCTTTTTCATGTCACCGTTAAGTTACTGGTGTGACCGATAGCAGTAGCCTTTTGGTGAGAAAAGAGATCGATCCTCTGTCGGAATCTTTGCCCGGAAAGTGACTTTCTAACTGAATGTTCTTCGAATAAACGCTTGGAACAGAACTGAAGTTTACGCTGTAGGCTTTATAGTTGATAAGTCGTCGTTAATAAAATGGGAAATATATTCTTAATGACGTGGTTCTTGCGTCATAGTACACGTACAAAATTCGCATTTTTTAAACTTCTGTTGCATATGTAAATATATAGAAAAGTTTGCTAAGGTCAATGGGTCCCAGACTGTGCCCAGAGAAAATATTTCTGTCAATGATTTCTCGCTATGAACGCCAGTCGAAAATTAATTTACATGTACGAGACCATAATATTTTTCGTTCCTGTATACGTGAGGTTGCAGCCGCCTTGTTAATGAGAACGGAAGGCGTTAGGAATTGAAATGAGACAAATAACTTTTTATTTTATGAGCGCATTTATTTGATTTTAATGTTAAAAAATGTTCACAGACGTTACTAAAAATACTGTGTATTAGTCTGAATGCACAACCAAGCCCTATGACGTCAATGAGTCATAATAAGACAAAAAAATTCCAAATTTGTGTTGTTTTTATAACATTCACTTGAATTATGCTCCGAAGCTCGTCTCTCGTGTTGACTGTTTTCGACCAAAATGAGTACGAGCTCCATTATACATAAACCACGTACTCTGTTGTGTTGTCAAAGGCACATCCTGCATTAGTGGAGGTAATTCTGTTAAAATGTTCAAACACGAAGCCCCCTTAGAATCGAGACGAAAGCTCGTATTGTCCTATGTGCAGATCGCCTACTATTCCCATTCAAACACGACTTGTAAACTGAATCTTCGTCTTTGCACAATGTTGCTATATCTCTCTAACAAATCGGTTTCGACGGTATGTTTATAGGAAATTCTTGGTCTTAAGGGTCGATCAGAAGCGTAATATTTATTTATGTAATTAAGAATCACCCTGTATAGTAGTCTGTGTCACAGATTACTTAAAAGATTGTACATCATTTACGCTTTTAGCCTTTAATCTCGACAATCTTTTAGGCCCATTTAGACGATATTAATCTGATGTAATGTGGGATTGCTGACAATTTGGTCTTAGGTATTGCAAAGTTTATTACTATAGTCCCATTACGATTAATAATTTTTCATTTAACTGCTAATATGATCTCTTTATGCACAAATAAACTTGTCTGTAAGTGATGATTGGTATTCATTTATTTATAGAACAGTATTATATATCTAATTTTTCGGAGGACCACAACCTTGTTCACTAAACATCTTTGCTTATTCAAAATGTTCAGTATCCTGAGTCACCATCTAAATCTCGAGACACGACCCATATCACGATGACAATTATTCACAATACTCCTTCAATAACAATTCTTCAGAGAAACGTTTTTGAATTTCAATTAGACTACACTTTCTTAAAGATAACCTTTGCGTGCCTGACTGTAAATTTTATATTATACACTTTCAAAACTCACACATGTTACATACTGCACCATATTATATGTCAACAGTCCGTGGTTCTATTCGAATTTGTGTTGGCTGTCTGCTCTCCGAGCGCTCTAGCGAGAAGCACTCACAGTCATGTTCTTCGCTGTGAATTCGGCCGGCTCGCTCCTACAGAATCCATTAGCAGAATATATTACTGATGCAGTTACTTTGTCGTGACACCCGGATGACAAAGTAAACTCTGTAGTTACGTCAGCATCCTTTAGGGCAATAATTACCAGGCAGATTTAAAACAAGGCACTGCGTTTCGAATGAAATCTTACGTAGGAAATGTGGCTAAAAAATGTTCTGTTAAAAAGGCCCCAACAGGTGTAGATTATAATATATTAGAATGTAACTTACTCACTTCATTATCGACTAAATGAAAGTGAATATATTTACAGTAAATTTCTTGGGCAAATGACGAATGAAGATTACATAAAAATATTAACTCCATTCCTTCTTCAGTTACAGTTTTTAATTTCCCGAGGCTTACAGAAAATGTTCATGGCAGAAACAGGCATTAATATAGGTTAACACACTCACGACGTTTCGGAAGGTAACTTTAGTTCCATCATCGGGTAAAACCATACATACTAGTCAGTTGAAAATATCCAAGATCATGAATTAGTTTAATAACTACACCTTCAGCCTTTACACAAATTACAGGTTGTTGCTTCTAAAGCTATCTTATGTTAGGACTAGGTTTGAATTGTTACTTCGGATCATGTATCTATTTAATTACCTCCTATTATCCTACTTATAACCGCCACGGTGGTCTAGCGGTTAGAACACTGGCCACGTAATCCTGGGGTCTCGGGTTCGATTCCCGGCGGTGCCCGAATTTATAACTTGTGATGGGCAAGGCCGTGGTCTAGGCAACACGAAGTTTTCCTCCGGGGGCTTCCCCGGTTTCTCCGTGGCATCCCAACAATTACTCCATTCACACACAGAAGAAGGCAATGGCAAACCACTTCTGATCATGTCTGCCAAGAACGTATATGAACAGGTCCCAGTCCGAGAAAAGGATGGAAGGATCCTGTTCATATGGACCTGTCGTCAGACAGAACACTAAATAAATAAAATCCTACTTATAATCATAATCTTCCACGTTTGATATTCTGTATTGAACTCACTCTATTATATTTTTAAAACAAATTAGATTGTTTAATAGCGGAAGAAGTCAGACCCGAAAATCCGTGATTGTGTTTTTGAAATGGACTGAACAATACTTTAGTCAAGCTTCATTGTCTTATAATGGCGTTGAAGAATATTTTGTGAGATTTGAGGTTTTCATGGCGGCGAGTATGAAGATGGTTGAACCAATAGAAAAAAATTTGATGAGAGTAATGGCGTATTAAGTTTGAAATGATTTCGTTATGGCATAAGTCTAGCCTATATTTTACTAAACACAAGTAAACGTAAATTATGCCCTTATAATTAAGCCTTTGCAAACAATATGTTAGTGTCTACAATAAGAAAATCTAGATCAAACATGTGTACAAAGTTAGGCACAAAGAATATTTATCCTTTGTCCTATCGTGAAATATGGCGCACATTTAATTAAATAGAAAGGAACAAATAATTTATGTGCATATGCAATAACATTGAACAAAAGATGTCTGTCTACAGAAGACCACCGAGCTGAGCAAAGTCTCAAAGAACTCATGCAGCGATACCAGAACCCGTCTCTCCCCACATTATCAGCGCCACGCTGTGGTTTTCATGAACCTTTTTATCCCAAGAGTTGATGTCTGCTCACACCTCCACATTGCGGGCTCAGGCCTCTGTCAATATACGGCACTTTAACGTACTGGAATTGATTTCTTAGTCTTCCTTCCAAAATGTCCGCGCCACAAGAACCAGAATGTTCCATTTATAAACTAGCAGAATCAAACGAAGTTCAGAGTAAACACTGCCCCTTTTTACGAGAGAAAGTTTCGACAAATGTTTGTGATGTACTGGCTATTATGCTTCCAGAACGTTTCGTTCACATTTGTTTTAGGTCTACGATCATTTCTTCTCGCAGTTTTAATTCATAAATGTCCGTGGATTTAAAGCTTCTGAACCGTGAAATATATTATTCTTGAAGATGAGTGTCTCTCCAAATCATCTTTTTTGCAGTCATGTTGCCAGTCTGTTTTATATAACTTACGTACGTCATAAAGTGTCGTCAAACAAACCAACAAACCCGTTTGCGCGACATTTTTAACTTTAATTTTGTCTGGGTTTGGCGGGACACGTAGCAAGCATGCGAACGAAATTTTGGTTCGAAAAAATGAAGAGGTAACTTGTGAAACCAAGTCGTAAATGGAAGGATAATATTAAAGTGGATCTTAAAATATAGGGTGTGAATATGAGGGCTGAATTCAATTGGTTCGAGACAGCGTGCAGTGGCAGGACCCTGCCAACAAGGAAATTTAATATCTAGGTTAAATTAAAGGCGGAAAATTCCTTTACCAGCTGAATAAGTTTCATTCTCTCAAGAAGGATATTGCCAGATGGAGTCAGTAGTTGATTTATTATTATCTCCTGCTTCAGTCTTGGTGTTATGCTGATATTTATCATGTAGTTGACCCTAAATTTGTTTCCAATCGACTGGTCATCTGCAGTAATTTAGTAACGAACAATTATGGTCTCATCTGACGCAATTAATACGAGGACTAAATAAAATAACTTGCAACTTGTTTGCTTTTGCAGTCATTAACTGTCTCCTAGACCAGTGGTATTTAACCTGGGGTACGCGTACCCGCGGGGGTACGCGAAGACATCTTAGAGGGTACCTGAAATTTAAAAAATATATATTATTTTATGATAAACACTGAATAATCAGTAATGTAATTTATTTAATTTATTTTAGATGTAGATTATATACTATGTATAACTTGAATTATACACCAACAACTTTGGGGGTACAAAGTTGAAGAGAAATTATATCTGGGGGTACGCGAAGACATCTTAGGGGGTACGTGAAATTTAAAAAATATATATATTATTTTATGATAAACACTGAATAATCAGTAATGTAATTTATTTCATTTATTTTAGATGTAGATTATATACTACGTATAACTTGAATTAGACACTAAAAACTTTAGGGGTACAAAGTTGAAGAGAAATTATATCTGGGGGTACGCGAACAAAAAACGTTGAATACCACTGTCCTAGACTAATTTCTGTCTCCTATAATTGCTGGACAGACTTCATTTGTAGGACAGTATACTTACAATCATTAAAATATTCAGTCTTTTGTTATTATTAATGTTAGAATCATCTTTCCTCTGACACGAGGAAAGTATTACATGTTTATTTTCTGGATGTACAAGAGGCTGTCCTCGCCAACAGACCAGTTTTGGAACTGATCAGAGCAGGAGTGGTACATGTGATGCCAAGCATAATTACGAATCAAGTGTTGTCCCCGCTGCTTAAAATATTAGAATCGTTCATTTCAAAAGAAGAATAAAAAGTCTTGTGATATGTGACGTTCTCGTGCTGATGTTTTTCTGGGTTGTAATGTCGTGTGGACTCTTAAGTAACTTAGATATCAAAGTTTCGTGTAGGCACGCTGTCTCGATCGTCATTCGTTTCGGTTTCAGCGTTAAAATTAAGATATAAATTATGAAAATTGTGTTGATAGGAAGGGTATATCTGAGAACACAGTCGATAAAATTTAGTAGGAAATAAAAATATAAATAAATTATACTTTTTCGATATGCAATGCCTGTAGTGTTTATTATCATATTCTTATCCACATCAGAAGTTATTGTTTTGTATAGTAAGGTTCCGCGGTATTGTTTAACTACGAAACAATGGTCTTTTAACTGTGAGAAATGAAAATCAAAGTAAATACGATAAAAAGTTGCAGTGAAATTGTTAAAAATTTATTATATATTGATAATTTACAACTTTTTATTAGACAATTTGTCAATAAGAAGAAGATGTGTGTATTCTGGGTTGTAGCGCTGTGTAGTATGACACACATCGCCCTGATTATGAAGGCGTCAAGGACCTCTGAAACTCTGGTGAACTTCTACCACACATCACCGTGCTACAAACCAGAAGACAGCCATCTTCGGACTCATTGCCATGAGAACCTCATATCCTACTTTGCCGAATAAGAGGTTCGTAAGACATTTTTATTTACCGAAACGTAGTTAGGAATCAAACGAGCAACATGTCTTTTACTACAGTTGAAAAGATAACACGGAAAAAGACATCCAATGAAAATACCCAGTGGGACGCAGAGACATTGGACACACATGGAGACTCCTTCATGACAGAAACAGGTTTTTGGGCCAACCTTAACGATTATGGTACTATTTTGTCTCTGTGCGTAATTGCTATACTTGTAAATTGTAAGTAGATGAACTGAACCATTCCTTCACTTTGTATGAAAAAAATATTATTTACTAATTATGTAATTTAGTTACCAGTTAACTATTTTACAAGCATATATGGTAATATTGTTAAAAATTAATTTTGAAATTTGTCAAAATAATTTTAGTTTTTTTTCGACTAAAGTCTAACAGGAATTTTCTCTCATGTGTATTTTTCTAGTGGTCCATATCTTAATTTAAGCTTAAATCCGTCATTCCGTTACTCGTGGAAGTCCTCATTAGAGAATTATGTACAGCAACGCGTAAGATTGCGGATGAGAGGTGTTGTCCATTCGTTATAAAGCGCTCATGCACACAGTTCACATGTCGTTGCGTGTGGAGCGAGTCTGTTGTTTGCTTTAGCAATATGCGACCTTTTGTTATTCTTTTGTCAGCCGCCGTGAGCGCTGCTGTTTCTTTCCTGTATGCAGATGTCTTCTCTTTTTTTGCGATGGAAATCTCGGACTCATGTTAATGGCAGTCGTTCATTAAAACAGCACTTTTCAAAATAAACCACTCGCGGCCCCTAAATTCTGACTGCCTGTTGATTAAATCAACAGATGTTCCTGCTGCCGGCCAGTAACTTGTCTATGAGAAAATGGAGCGATATTTCTCGAAGGTACCGTTTATTTTATTAAAGCTTTCTATAAACAGCGTTTCATAAAGCTGCCTCAAGCCGTAATGTATTGACTGTGTCCTGTGAAAGAAAAGTAATAGGTTTTCTGATGTAAAGAACAAAATGGAAAAGCCAGTAAAGAAATTTGTCCAGAAATGAAAGGTAGGTGCTCTGGGACTCGGGCAGCCACCAATTTCATCATCTTCGGGGATCGGGCCTTCTGGTCCGTTCCGATGCCAGGTTTAGTCGAACTGGTCCCTCCATCTCATCATAGGTAGACTGCTGGACCGACTTCGATTAAATTCTGTAAGCTGGACCTAGGCCACACACTTAAAATTTCATGTAATTTAAATTCTGGTTTGCTTTGGTTTAAAATTCAACCTTACTCAAGGGCCTATATAAACGCTTATGTAGACCCTAAATTTTCAGAGTTCACTAAAATATTCCGATAAAACTTAATAGGTACTTCGTGCTTTTATTTTATGACTCTGCAGTTAATACAATTTACATCTTTCACATATTTAGATTCATTTAAGACCCACTCACTTAAGCGATTACATCTGTATCTTTTTGGGTGTATCTCGTTACGTATTAACTCGAGATAAAAGTAACATTTGTAGGCGTACGCATCTAAAAAGCAGGCGTACACGTCTTATGCATTATATAATAATTGCACGAATTTCAAAATTGATCTCAAAAAAGCTTATCATTTAATTTATTTAGAGAAAATCGTTTCTATTATGAAGAATGAGTCATTGAAAGCGTTGTGGAAGCTCATGGGATCATCTTGCCATCTAGCGGAAATCCGCTCGATAACATTCGGACTCCTAAACCCACTTAAGATTTGAAGTTAAAACTTTGTACGGATATGTGCTA